>NC_052472.1:1098084-1168689 GCF_009730915.1 Dioscorea cayenensis subsp. rotundata | reverse complement strand
CCCACTATTTTTCTTTCACACATGCACAAAACACCATAATAGAAGTTGTGAGATAATTAGGGTAAAAGTGGGATATGTTCAAGCTTGTCCAATTGTAATTAAAAACAGTACCTATATTGGAAAGCACTATTCCAAATCAAGTTGTTCAATAACATATTGAAGTAGTTGATCACAACTCAACTTGCATAAAACATAGGTCAGTACAATTATCTTGAATTATAATCCACTTGCAATAATGAAAATTTTAAATTGATAAAATTATATATAAATATTTGTAAATTGTGTATAAGTTCTGAGTTATCTTCTCCTACAAGTATCCTAATCAATAATTAATTATGAATGAGTTGCTTCCTTTGTATGTCCCATTGTCATTTTTCTTTTTCCTTTCATCACTAAATGAGTGGCCTTACAAAAATTTAAAAAAAAATGGTTTTTTTTAATTATAAAAAACCAACATGATTATATATATATATAACTTTGAAAAAACTATTGTCGATTGTATGAATGATGTCAAATTATTATACCCGTTATGTTCTAGATGATATACATGTTATAATTGACAGAACTAAAAATATCACAATCCCGTAAAGATAAATTAATTCCAGAAATTATCCTTATTTTTAAATTATTGTCTAAAACTATTTGAGAAAAAGTCGGAATCACTAGTAATTATCAATAAATCTCATCACATGTCATGTACACAACACCCTGTCAACACTCGTATAGTATTATATAAATAGTGACATGTTAACTTATTTTTATTTTAAAATTTATTATTATAATTAACTATTATTATTACAATTATTATTATTATTTTAATAAGGTGAACGAGTTACTCACCTTAATTTAATTAATATTATGAGTTTATTATTAACCTCACATTTGATAGGAAAAATAAATTTAGAGAAAGATGAACAAAATTATTTTAACAGATAAATTTCAAAGTTCTTTTTTTTTAAAAAAAATTGAGAATATCGAAAGGAATACAAAAGGACTAGTCAATTGAACAAAAAGCAGAAGAATATGAGAGGGATTGAGGTGACAATAGACAAAGAAATTGACTAAAAAGATAACCAAGATCTACATCAACCTTTGGTTTGAATACAATATATATTTATGGATTAAAAGTAATTATTTTATTTGTTATTTGTTACAATATAATAAATTAATTATGGGTTCTTTTGCTTAATCCAGCCTATGTAAAAATGAGAATTGCTTATATACCTATATAAAAATAATATTTGATGTTAAAAAATAGAGAAAAAAAAATTTCTCCTTTCTCTTCATTTATTTTGGTGGGAAAATAAAAATATCAAAATATATTTTATATTTTAATAAAATTTATAAGTTGATTAATAACCATAAAGGTATAAGCTAAATAAAAAGGTTTGTAGGAATATGACTTTTACAAGTTGAAGCAATTTTGTTGTTAATTATTTGGATTGAATGATTTGAGATTTGGGGAAAACAATTTATTTATGTGAGAGTTTAAATTAAAAAAATAAAAATTTATTCATATAAAATAATCATTTGTTGACCAAAAACAAATTTTTATTTATTAGATGACTATGATTAGTCTATGGCTTGGACCATAAATGTCCAATTTAAAGGTCTAAAACACAGGGATTAAGGACAAATAAATGATTAATTTTTTTCGGTTAATACCAATAAAAAATAAAATAAAACCTACATTTTTATTTTCATAAAATACTAGTCAAATTATTTTAAAAATTATTAAAAACTCACCGTAAATATACCGAAAATACTCTTAGCTTAGTTGATACTTATACAAAAGAAATTAGGTGAAATTTATTTTATAATTTTATCTAAATTAAATTTAAAAATTAAAATTTTCAAAATCAGAGATTTAATTAATTTGAATGTTTTTTTAGGAAATCCAAAGAGTTGGAAAGAATTGATGTTACTTCCCTCTAATTTTTTTTAAGAATATTTAACTTCAACATCTTGAATTTGAAACAAAAGAGAGCAATGCAAATTTTTCATATAATTTAATTTAATTTTTAAAAAATGGCTAGTGACAACTATCAAACAAACTAATGAAATCATGACTTTGATGAAATAAATTGTTATATGGCTTTCAGTTTTGACCAATTTATCCTAAACTACAAAATTAACAAGATTTAAAAGAAAGATTGGTCATAAAATAAAATATGAACAAAAGAAAGACTTGAGAAAGGGATTGGAGGGCACATGCCAAGAATTTTGGAGTAGGTTTTCAACCCCTTAAGAAAAACACAGCAATCTTCAAGGTTGAATAAAGAGCACCAAAATTTAAAGCTGTCAAAAATTTTATTAGAATGAGATTTAATAAGATTTTATCTCTATATATACCCCACAAATATGTATATATACTACAATGAACTGGTTTGCTGAGGGGTTATAAAGCTTGTTTGGTTGATTGAAGGAAAGTAGGAAAGTGATAGGATGACGAACAATGACATTGTCTGTTATAAGCACCAATTATGATAGTTTAATGATCCTTTAGAGATGAAATGGATTAATACGCTGGACAATGACAGCCTCTCACATGTGCTTAAGATGATATATCATGTATCATAACCTCATAATGGTTAATTTCTATTTTCTTGCAACTATAAAGAGATGAAAAATATGGCTTTTTCTACAGGGCACATAATGAAAAGTTGGTGAAATATATGTTATAGTATTTTACATAGCATTTTGTACAGTCCCACGGCATAAAGGATTCGATCTTGCATTACTCACCCACCATTTGGGTGACTTACAAGTAGGTTAACTTGATTAAAGATGAAAAGTAATTGAAGTAACTGATTCCTAGATAACTTTGTGTGTCTATTTTACATCAAACTAGTTTATTTAAGGATAAAAGTCTGTTTGATTCAAGGAACAAAGTTGAAAGTGACTGATTTCGTGAAAATTCTATGCGCCTATTTCACATTATCAAAAGTTTCTATCTTTATGTGGCTTACTTTGATGATATCGTCCATTTGCTTTGGTTGGATATTTTGGACCACCTCCTCATCGATGAAGTAATTGAACTTCCCGATTTTGAATTTTTTACTAAAATTATTTTCCAAGTGAAAAAAATTAATGATATAATACTTTTTAAAATATATAAAACAAACATTTGTTTTTATAAATGTATTTTTTTTTTAAAAAAAAAGTAGTGCACAAGTCAGTTCCAATCAGTTCAGTAATAGTTACACTTCATTCCAAAGGATCTGTTGAAATTTTATAAAAATTGAGATTCTTAGTCTGAATATCTTTCTAATAATTTATTGGGAAAAATATATTTATGTCTTTGATAAATTATTTGTTTTTTAGTTTTAAAATTTTTTTTTCAAACATCTAGCTTTGGATTAAGTATAATAATTACATAAGCAATATAATATATATATATATATATATATATATATATATATAGTAGATATATTCTATGGAATGTGTGGGCAATATAATTGCTCTAATTAGCTAGGTGGTAATAACCGAACGGTTAAGGCACTTGACTCTTGTGTGTGGGAGGTAAAAATGGCAATTTGTACCCTATCTGATGGGTATAACCCTGTTTGATCGAGTATAGGTATGAGTATTATCCATTATTTTTTAAGCGAATATGGATCGGATAAAAAAATATGCACCCTACTCTCATCGCATGACACTTCTACTCCCTGATTGAGCGGGTATGGATAAAAACATATCTATACCCCCTTACCTCATATATATATATATATATATATATATATATATATATATATATATATATATATATATATATATATATATATATATATATAATTTTTTATTAAGCTAAAATTTACCCACAATTTAGTAATTTACCCAAAATCTATTCTTATGGTAATTAATTTGAAAATAATACTTTAATATATTATTTTGAATTTTATTTAATTTTTATATTTAAATCTGATAGAGCATAATATTATCAAAATTGAATTTTGAATATATAATAAGAATTATATTTAAATTAAAAAAATAAATATTATAAAACAAATATAAAAAATGATGTCATAATAATTTATTCTATTAAGATATATAAATAAGATGCTATTAAGAAATCAATTGGATATATAAATTAATCAATTAATTTACAAACTTATGGAAATTATTTAATTTATAATTGCACTTCAATTCAAAATCTCACAAGACATTTATAAAATTTAAAACTATATAAAATATAAATAGTAGAAATATGAAAAAAAATTAAAACAAAAACCAAGATAGTTAAACTTAAGCAATAAAGGTAAAGTTAACATTGAGTCCTAAATAGATGCTAATGAAAATTAATCAACTTGTTATTTTATATAAATCAATTTGTTACATATAATTTTTATGCGATTATATGATTTAAGATAAATAAATATGTATCAAATTGTAATTTTGAATTTTTGAATATGTGTTTAAATATTGTATTGTAATGGAATAATAATAATAATAATAATAATAACTACTGCTTGAATTATTTTTTTAAACAGTCAAATGATTTATTAAAAAAAATTAAACAGCCAAATGATTTCACCTCAATTATTTAAAATAAATTATATATATATAATAGACAAAAGACAAAGTGGTAATTCATATAAGGTAATGAAAATCAAACAATATTCTTTCAAGTTTTAAACATACTTAAATCCAAATACACTTTAATTAATAACACAATAAATAAATACCATTAATTATTCATACAATAACATCATAAAACCTAAACTCACAACCCTTCACACTCCTTTCAAAACAACAACAATAATATATATAATAATAATAATATCAATGCAACAAAATCACAAACAAAACAAGAAGTTATAATGTTTATTTTTTATTTTTTACATAACAACACATGTAGATTGATCTTCTTCACAAAAGAATTGACAAGTAGATTTAGGGTAACCATCATAACATGGTCCTTCAGCAAATCCAAAACCTCTTCCACAAGTCCAACACTTACAACCCACATAATACCCTCCATCAAACCATGGCCTGCCACAACAAACAGGACCTTGTGGCCACATTGGTGGGTACATTTCTGGCTCTTGAACAACACTTACTGGTACAACTTGTGGTGGTTCTGGTTCAGGTTTTATTGGTGTAACTTTAGGTTTAGGAGGCTCTTCTTTAGGTTTTGGAGGGTCTTCTTTAGGTTTTGGTGGTGGTGGATCAATAACTTTAGGTTTTTCCTTTGGCTTTTCTTTGTCTTCTTTGATTTGAATGTCTTTGATAACTTTGCATGCTTTGCATTTTAACTTCTTTGAAAGTTTTTGAGGATCAAATGGACCAGAGATTATCACTGCATTCCCCTTCTCATCATATGTGATTGATCTGATGTTTTCTTTTTTTCTGTCAATGTAATTAATTCATGTAAGAAAATAAAATTAAAATTAAAATAATATGATTTGTATAAGGAAAAAATATATAAGAATTTTAATAAGGTGTAGAGATGAGTACCTTGAAGTTTGCATAGGACTTTTCTGATCTTTTTGTAACAAAGGTGGCATGATAAGTCAACCTTTAAGATTAATGTGGAGATCTAATTATTTAAAAAAAAAAAAAAAAGTTGGTTAGTTGTGTGAAGTATGAACTCAATACTTAAGACTAATTAGATAATTCATTGTACACAAGTGTGAAAACTAGGCATGTTCTAACTAAGAGGGATAATAATAAGATTCCTTTGCATGTTATATGTTTGGTGGACAAATAAAATAAATAAATACTAATATAAAAAAATAAAAATAAAAATTTATTACTTATTACACTACCTATAATAATAAAAAAAAGTAATTATACATTTATTTTATAAGTTTGGGATTCCAAATTGAAGCTCATGAAGTTGGAGAACAAATATGAATGTTGAAGGTTATTGTTTTTTTTTTAGTATATATTGATAAAATGATTTAAAAAAAATAAAAATAACTTTCCTAAAATGAAAGAGACTATCATATATTGTAAAAAAAAATTCCAAAATTGAAGTTTATTGATAACAAATATCAATGTGTAAACTAATCACTAGTGATTAAATATCAATAAAATCATTTATTCTTTCTTCATAGAAGAGAAATTCTAAAACAAAACTTAGAATTTTTAAAACAATTGATCAACAATTCTTTTTCATTTAATAACTATATAAACAATCAATTAATCACTAATAAATAGAACCAAATTAAGAAACATATCAAATGATACCAAATGATACTTGAGGGATTGATGAATATGATGCTAATAACACAGAAAATTAAAACAAGATGAATCCATGAAAGAAAAAGCTCAAAGAAATTAAAAGAAAGACTATAAACACAACTAACAAAGTTTTAGGAAAGCTATAAATAAAACATTAATATAAGTTAAGAACTAAGAAGAAATATTAACACAACATTAATGAATACAAAGTTATGTGGGATGCTCACCTTCTCTGCCATTCCACAACTTGGGAGAAAGAGAGAAAGAGAGAGAGAGAGAGAGAGAGAGAGAGAGAGTTGAGAGAGAGTTATTTAAACTGTCCAAAGTTTGGTTGTCTAAATGGAAGCATAGAAAAGAAAGAAAATGTTTTTATTTTAGTTCACTTGCTTTTACTTCAAGCTTAAGTTTGAATAGGTGAGATTGGTTTTAGTTTTAATTTTAATTTTATTTATTTATTTATTTATTTTTGATTTAATGTGGACAAACTATATCAACGGAGTTAATCTTTCAGCACACATGTGCTTTGACTCTGTCTCCTCAGTAGAACATAAATACCCTCTATAACAAAATTCGGTACCAAATTACCAATAAACTAAGAAATCGTTAGATAGTTTTAATTCTTTCACTTCTATTTAAATCTATATTGAAGGTAACTTAAAAAAATATATAATTAATAAATAAATAAAAATTGTTTGATAAGCTTCTTGATTGGTATATATATAATAAAAAAGAATTATTTACAATGATGTGGACATATCTCTTGATGTAAATTTCAATATCAAGTTAAAAAACAAAATTAAAAAGCTGATTGTGTTTGATATAATGTTAGTGTTTTTTTAAATGTAATGATGGTGATTTTTATTAATGGAATGATCAATCAATAGAGATAAAAGGATATACATCCTTTTCAGGGCCATTTATTAGTCACTATGTAAGAGACTTTGCTAAAAGCAAATAAAGTTCAAGATCTCTCATTATAAAAGTTAAAGATCAATCCTTCTAGCCAACTTTGCAATATGAACAATCAATTATTATTATTATAATAATAATAATTATTATTATTATTTATTTTTGATAAAAATGGACAAATCATGTGTCAAGACCGTATGCAACTTTTCTAATTTTGCAATGTATGACAGTGGGGAGTTAAATTCGTGATTTCACCCATGTATAAAAAACTGATATACTAGGAGTCAAAAGTTGTTAATTACAAGCAAATTATTATTATTATTATTAGTATTATTATTATTATATAAACATAAGAAATTTGCTTGCACACACTCACTTATAAAACAGGTCATAATTATTAATATACTCTCATAAAAATTATTATTTTAAAAAATACTTCAGTTGATTTTTAGTTAGCATGTTATATAATATAAATAAATATTATTTTTACATATGTATATAAATAATTGTCCATTTTTTTCCAAAGGAGTTTGCAAACACCAATATAATATATATATATATATATATATATATATATATATATATATATATATATAAGCCAAAATTTTTGTCACCAAATTCCACTCAAAGATGATGCAAAGGCACTGCTCATGTGCCATTTGGAAAAGCAATGTAAAACTAAAGCATTAGATTGACAGAGATTAGAATTAGGGTTAGGGTTAGGGTTAGAGTTAGGGTTTCAAAAGGAGACAAGGATCAACATCTTCCACCATTGATAATGATACATCACTCATATTTCATGGCACAGCTGTCGTTAGGTACAACTGTTGAGGCATTTTCAAACCCTAACTATGACTCTTATAATAGTTTTTTCACATTGAAATATTTTTTTTTTTCAAGTAGTTTTGAATTTAAATTTTTAATATCTAAGTTCGTTTATTTAAATATAAATTTTATAGTTGTCGACAATTTAAAGTTAGAGTATCAGTCTTTGTCATGAAAGTAAATATTAATATTC
This sequence comes from Dioscorea cayenensis subsp. rotundata, assembly GCF_009730915.1. Lineage (NCBI taxonomy): Eukaryota > Viridiplantae > Streptophyta > Magnoliopsida > Dioscoreales > Dioscoreaceae > Dioscorea > Dioscorea cayenensis. The sequence goes on along the minus strand of NC_052472.1, from coordinate 1,160,576 downwards.
TCCTTCTCTAAATTATGGAAAACAACTAATTAGGGTTTTTAATTTAATTTTAAATCTAACTTATTTTGTTGTAGTTTTTGACTTTTAAAATAAATATTTTTTTTTATATTGTCGGTAGGAGAGCATATATATATATTTTATTAATTATTTTTTAGTTGTTTGACTTTTGAGTTTTATTTTCTTGATTTTATTATAAAAATAGATTTACTGATTGTTATATAATTTCTGTAAATTCCATTGTTTGATGTTTGTTTTAGTGTGTTAATATGTTTAAAATAGAAAAAAAAAAAAAAGTAAATAATTTGCTATTTTTTTTCTGTATGGAAAATTTTGAAATACTTGTAAAATATCATTGGATTTTTGTTGAATTTTTTTCATACTTTATTAATTGTTATTTCTTTAATAAGATTAGATATGTTTCACCTTGCTATTAAATAAAATTTATTTACACACATTGGATTGAAAAGTATATATTTATTTGCTATGTTACTCCATAATAATATAAAATAATGCCATTTCTAATTATTTCCATAATCACCTTAAACCCTTAATAAAAATACTTGAGAAATACTAAAACATTAACCTAATTTTAATATGCATAAATTATAGAATTTTTGTGTATTTACAAAAAAAAAAAAAAAATTCATTTGCATTGTGAGTATTTGGGAATTAACAATAATATTTAGAGAGGAAAAAAAATGTAGCATTATTGTAACATCGATGAGAATTACAAAGATTTGCAAATGTCAAGAATATTATTATTATTATTATTATTATTATTATTATTATTATTATACTTTAGCCTTATATATATGTGTGTGTATTAGAATAAGTTTACTGTCCTTAACTTTATAGGATGTTTGATGACGATCATGATTAATTATTTGAAAGAAAGGTGTATAAAAACACTGTTAATTATCATGCTTAAATACTATTAACCATGGTTAAATAATATGCATGAATGAATAATGATCTTTAGCATCTAACAGCCATTAGCATGTAGTACGTTTCTAGATTTGAAATCTAAATACATCCCAAAAACACATCTTGAAAATACATCCTCTCCCTATATATATTTATAAATACAACAAGCCCAGGAAAGAATTATCAAGAGACAAACAACACTGACTTATCTATAACCTAAAAATTTATTAATCCGGTCAGACAACATATAGGGTTATAAAAATTTTACTTTTAAGAATCATATTCATACATATTAATAACAGTTATTTTAGATATTATTTATTTTATTAAAACACAAATTAAGAACAACAAGAAGAAGAAGAAGATAGCTCAATAACTCAATAGCTGTATTGATAAGAGAAATCAGAGAGACCAGTCATGGCACCAAGAACAGTGGAAATGAGATAAAAGGCAGCCACAACAACAACAACCAAAACCAAAGCAGTAAAAGGGTTCTTCAAAAGCTCAATAAGTGGCAGCAAAATAGTGTAAATTGCACCACTGCTCACTGTCAAAATATACAGTCCATACCTTCTCATGTTGTCCCAAAACTCCTCCACAATTGGCCCTTCAGGTCCTAAAGCCATGGCCTTCATTTCAAACCCTAACCCTAACCCTAACCCTAGAATAAGAAAAGCAAGGCCAAGAGAAGTGCTTCCCATTATGACCCATTTGGGGACTTGAAAACCACTACTCACAACAAGCTCTGAAATGTCTTGTTTTGGGGCTTGTTTCAGAATTACTTCAGTTTTGATGCATTGTTTGAAGTGTGAAGAAAGGTTTGAGGGGAGTTTTGGAAGTGGTTTTAGGGTTTTGGGGAGTTTTGGAAGGTGGAGGAGTTTAGGGTTCATGAGATGGAATGAAGAGAGTTTCATCATGCTTGTTTTTCTTTGATTCTTTTTTGTGTTGTGTTTTTTTTTTTGTTGGGGGAGAAGAGATGAGAATAAAGGATGAGATGGGAAGGGTTGTGGGTGGCTCTCATTTAATGGGTTTAGGATTATTTGGAAAATTTCCTTTTGATTTATTTGTGGTTTGACTGTTTTGCCCTTCCTAGGTGAGATGAGTTTTTGTTGTGTATGGTTATAAAGGTATGACATTAGTCTAGGGTGTTTGGGTTAGGTTTATCCCTATCTAATTGTAATTTGAGTGTAAGATTGAGTGTTTGATTACCAAATAATTTTTTTTTATTTTTTTACTTGACCACCTACCTACGTAAAAATCAAATACCTTAACCGGTCAGCTATTATTATAATGGTGATTATATTTGTTTATTATGACCACTTACGTAAAAATCAAAAATCTTAACAGCTCAGCTTTTACAATGGTGATTAAATTTGTTTATTATGAACTATAATTGAAATAAAGTTATAATGTTAGATTTGAATTTTTTTTTTTTTCTAGAAGAGTGTTTAAAAAATTAATACCCTGTGAATAAGATTGGACTGGTGAGTATAGAAAAAAATAAAAATAAAAATTCAATATAAGAAATATATAGTTAAAATTGTAAATACATATTTATTATTTATGAGTTTCTACAAATATAAAAGGTATAAAAAAATAAAAACTTTTGAGTAGAATGTTCCTAATCTCACTTCAAAATAATATTAAAAAATTAATAATATTAGTAGTTTTGGAACTTTATTTATTTATTTTTATTTCTTAGATTGTTTTCCCCCTTATTTACATTATATAGTGGACCATATAATTATCTCCATATTGATATATTTCTTCAATTTTCTTTTGATCATCTAACTGTATTGAATGTTTACTAAAACATTTGAGTGTAAACATATTTTTTTAAAAAAAGTTATAGAAGTGATTAAAAGTAAATTCTACATCACTTTTACACATTCTAATTTTTTTTTTTTTCTAAAAAAAGGCTGAAGGCCCTAAAAACAACTACCTCTCATTCATTGCCACATTCAACAATTGCAGAAACAAGAAGAAATTAAAATCACAGTAAGATCATTAAGAGGTTGATCATCTACTACAAAAACTTAGCTAGAACTCTTAAGACGACACCTTAACCTACTTCCATTTAACATCTAATCCTTCGTATCTTGTGACACCGGAATAGGATTCATACCCTTTCATGTCCTTTTGAGCTCTATTTCATTAATCTCAAGATCTCGGAGAAATTTTAAGCAATATCTAATCAAGGCATACCAAAAACTGTCTGTCTTACCGCCGTTAGATACAATTGTCGTTTTCTGTGACACCGGAGTAGTATTCATAACACTTTTGTATCTTTAGAGCTCTATTTCATTAATTTCAAGAGCTTCGGGTAATTTTGAGCAATTTCTAATTAGGGCGTAGCAAAAACTGTCTGCCTTATGACGCCGTTAGATACAATTGTCATTTTCTGTGACACCGGAGTAGTATTCATAACCCTTTATATCTTTTGAGCTCTATTTCATTAATTTCAAGAGCTTCGGGTAATTTTGAGCAATTTCTAATTAGGGCATAGCAAAAAGTGTTTGAACTGTGATGCCATAAGATACAAGACTATTATAAGCCCTAACCTACAATAGCATTTCTGTTTCCTCATAAGCATTTAAACAAAGCACTTGCAGTTGCTCAGCTTCACTAATCAACACAAATATGCATGTTTCGAGCCTAATCTAGCACATCTTTGGCCCCAAAGTTAAGAAATATCTACAAATTCAGTCGCAACGCAATGTGTAATCAATTTGAGAAGGGAATGTATATCTAAGAAATGTCTTGCAGAGATTTCATTCATGCAATTTCGAAAAGAAAGAATCTGAGCTCACACACCAATTCACAGTTCAACACACTAAAAGAAAGTAAGATGGATAAGTGAATTTTCATCTTTGATTTTTGTTTCCTTAATTCTCACATTTCCATGTATCCAACCATCAAGCATATCGCAGAAACAAATATTTCTCACAATTTGTCCTTAATTTGTGTCCACAAGAAGTTTATTCAGCTGTCATACTAGTTTCTACCTAACAACAAAGCACACCATGAAGCATATCACAGAAACTAATTTCCACTTAAGTTGAATCTAAGAGTGCATTAACTGAGAATAAAATTTTTGACGTTCGTATTAGTTTCTTCAATTTTCTTACAAACCAAACAAACCATGAAGCATACCACAGAAACCAAAATTTCACACAATTTGTGTATAATTTGAATCTAGGAGCAATGCATCTTATATATAATCAAAAGTTTGTCCTTCATATTAGTTTTTCCTATCCCGTCACAATCCAAACACTGAAACACACCATGAAACATAACAGAAATAAAAATGTATCACAATTTATAATTAATTTTCAATCCAAGAGCAATGCACCTCACATATAATCAAATTTTTAACTTTCTAATATTTTTCTTCGATTTCCTTAAAAACCAAATGGCAAATGCACAATGCAACAGACCGCACAATGAAAATTTCTCACAATTAGTACTTATTTGAGTCCAAGAGTAGAACATCTCATGTACAATCAAATTTTAAACTTTCTAATATATTTCTTCAATCACCTCACAACCCAAATGCACATGCAACATACCACACAACAAAAAATTTTCACAATTGCTACTAAATTTGAGTCGCAGTGATTCACATATATAATCAAATTTTCAACTTTTCTAATCTATTTCTTCCGTTACCTCACTAACCAAATGCACCATGCAACATGCCACACGATGAAAATTTCTCACAATTAGTACTTAATTAGACTCCAAGAGCAGTGCATCTCATACATAATCAACCTTTCAACTCTCCAATATCTTTCTTCAATTACCTCACAAACCAAAAGCACCAAGCAACATACCACGCAACAAAAATTTCTCGCAATTAGTACTTAATTTGATACCAAGAGCAATGCATCTCAAAAAATTCTTGAACTTTGTGCATAATTTACATTCAAGAGCAGTGTGCATTTCACAAATTATCAACTTTTCAAATCCTTATGATCTGTTTGTTCAATTCTCTCATAATCCAAACAAAGCATGAAACAAATCACAAATTTTATGCTTAATTTGAATTCAAGAGCAATTCATCTCATATATAATCCTATCACCAATCACTCATCAAGATCTACAAATAGAAAATACATAAGAAAACAATTTAAACATATATAAATACCTTTTAATATCTCAAGAACAAGCTATTGAGAGCTCCGCAACTTCATCCCCAACCTCCGAATCCTACTTCCATGGCTCTACAAACAACAAAACCAATCAAAATCCTCAATTTGGCCCAATTGAAGAACAAATCTACTGATCTAGCGATCTACCTCGCGGGAAGCGGGAGGAGGCTCAGAGTCAAGCATACGCAATGACATCCTCGCGATCTCAGCAACAGCGGCATCCCTGAGCTCAGAATCATCTCCGGCGAGATCCTCATACGCCGCCTCAAACGCCTGCCGCCAGAACCTCGGCAACCGCGATCGGAGCCCGTGCGCGTAGATATCCCACATTCGCCGCACCGTCTTCTCCCTCTCCTCCATTTCCTAAAGAGAGAGCAAGCCAAAGAGATCAGTAGATTCACAATGAGAATTCCATCATAGAGATTGAGAGAGATGGGTACAAGGACGTCAATGGAGACAGCGGAGGAGGAGGAATCGAGGAGATCTCCGGGGAAAGGGTTGAGGGAGGTGGAGGACCATTTGAGAGAGACGGAGCCGGTGAGCATCGACCAGAAAGCAAGGAGGAGGATGGCGGCGAGCGCCCAGAACTTGTAGCGGCCCTTCCCGAAAAGCGAGATGGCGTCGGAGCTGGCCTCCTTCTTCACCGACGACGGCGGCTCGCCGGAATCCTTCATCTTCTCGCCGGAGAGAGAGAGTGAGAGAGAAATGAGAGTGAGACGAAATGGAGGACTTTTTTTTTTGCATTTATAACCCTGAAAGTTTGGGATTTTGTTTTGATCCCTCATATTTTTTAAAATTACAATCAAATCTTTTATATATATATATATATATATTCTAGAATACCTTTAGAAAATAGGGGGTTTATTTACCTTTATACCTTAAAAATTAAAAATCAAATTATACATAATATTAATAGAATTTAATAGTATATATAAATAAATAAGAAGAATATGCTTGTAAAAAAAAAAAAAAAATCAATTTCAAATATATTTTCTCAACTTTTTTTAAAATGAAATTTAGATTTTTTTTTTATTTTTGATAAATATGGGCAAACTACACGTGAGGAGCTGAACTCTATAACGCATGTGTCCTCCACCTGTCTGAGTCGGGATTCAAATTTGAACTTGTTTTCTCAAAAGAATAAAAATCATATGCAAAAAACTAATGCCAATAGATCGAATGATAATTGATAATTTTGATAATTTTAATAAATTTTATTTTTCATAATTATTATTGCTTGAGGTAACTCAACTTATTAAATAATTTTATAAAATATTTTTTGAGAAATATTTCACAAAATATGTTTGAATTGTTTTTTTAGCTAATTAACTTTTTGATAAATTATATAGTTCTATCAGAGCTTATACATGTAAAAATATAAAATTGAAAATAACACTCAATTAATCTAGTACCAATATATGATTATTTTACTTAAAAAGATAAATGTAAGTTTTCATGTTACTTTTGGACTGATTTCATGAATTTAGAGTGGCCATGCTCAAAAGACAAAGTTAAATAAAAACAATTAGAATTTAAAAAGAAAAACAAGTTATGTGACCTTTTTTTTTAGTAATTGAAATTATCATAGAAAAGAAAATTGGAGGATTTAAAAAAATAATTTGTCTTTGAATTATTGGCAAATTGATTATTGTGGTGTGTTTTTACGGTTTTATAATTCAAATTACAATAATTAAAATTCATAACATATTAAAAACTACATCAAGAAATTTAATAATTAAATTAATGAAAAAATTACTAATTATAATCATTAAAATGAAGTCCACATGAAATTGTAACATAAATTTTTTTATTAATTCATAGAATAAAAATCTATGAGCGTTGATACTAACCATTGGATTTACATCAACAGTTGTGCACTGTGCAATAAAACAGTATCACTATTCTTATAAACAGTAACACAGTGAAATGTATAAAATACAGTATATACAATATTTTAATCTCAACCATTCAATCAAAGTATCTAAACAAATCTAAACCGTTAAACCCTATACCTAATCAATCATTTAATCAGTGTTGTTTACTGTGGCCAACTGTGAACGTTCTGCGAACACCCACAATTGATGTTTCTTCATATATATATATATATATATATATGTGTGTGTGAATTTTTTTTTTACGAGGTGAGCTAAAATAGCTAGAAAAGGTTACAAGTGCACTCCATTGTAGAAACAACATCTTGCAGCCATCTTGGGTGATTAATTCCCTATAAAACAGAGACAAGCCAGAATTCCTTCTCCCATATTTAGGGAAGACATCTGCTAAATTGTTGAGCTTCCTATTTGGTGTTGTGATTGATGAGTTCTTTTACATGAATGGCTTCTCTATGGAAGTTCTTGTTGTTCTGAAGGTTATTGTTGCTGAGAAAGTTCAACATTGCTGGGCAATCAGTGCATAATTAGTACTCCTAGTGATTCAGACATCTACCGAACTACAAACATCAAGTAAGGGCAAATCCTATTTCAAAGACATTGCAATTTTGCAAGGATATGCCAAAAAAGAAATCTCCGGAAACTCCTGAAGCTAAGAGGGCCAAGTTCGAAAACTCATCTACCATTGCTAAGCGCAGTTTAGAGTTCCTAGATCACTGCAAGGATGCAACCTAAATACGAGTGCACTTTAGTTGAGTCTTTCCTTTCAGAGAGTGTTGGTGTGTTTCTTGTACTTTTATCTTTTTTCTTTGTATTTTGCTTGTTGTTTTGTTTCTTATCAGTCTCCACGGCTAGTGAACTGAGTTATCTTGTTTGTAAGTTCATATATGTATTTATTTGTGCTTTTATAGCTTTTAAATCACTTGCAAAATCAATCCTTTGTTGATATCAATGTGGAGATAATAAACACATTCATTTTCATGAAATATCAAGAATACAAACATATATGTAGAATATTTGATAAATAAAACTCTCACATCATGAAAGTTAACAAAAGAATTCTACATATCATTGGTCTCTTATCATCATAGATATGCTTTCAATTTCATCAATACTCATCATAGACATGAAATAAGGAACACATTATAGTCTGTTCCTGAATGAACACCTAATAAGCAATTCTTGGCAAATTATATTTGTATAAAGCCTCATGATCACATAATAATATACAAATTTTCACTATTCTTCTGCACAACACTAAATTCATATGATATGTTTTCTGTCACAGACGACGTAAAATCAAAACCACAAAATAGCATAATGAGTTTACTTTGTGTTAAATCTATGATTGATTCCACATTGCAAATAGTTATCTGATGCATGAAATATCCAAACAATAAAATATATGTAGGACATCCTTGAAAAATTGTCATGAAACATAGAAATCACAGGATATCATACCACCATTTCATTATCTGCTACCACACACCACTTGTTTCATTTGAAGAGTAATCAGCTGCAATCACCATTTCTAGAGTCAGACTCAGAAACCCAAAATAAAGAAAATAAAATAGCACATCGATGTCTCTAAGTCATAAGTATGATCAACTCTACAATTCACACAGTTACAAGCTTGTGAAAATTATGAGAGTAGACATATATAGGAGGATTTTTGGCAACAAACATTGTCATAAAATACTCACAACAATCATAGAGAATGATAAAGCAGTCACTGTTTGACCACACACCAGCAATTCCAATTGTTGTCTTCCCCATGATTATCACCATGTCCAGAGTCATAGACTCAAGCGCAATATAAAGAAAACATAACACTGTAATAGCACATCAATGTTTCTACACTTTGCACACAGTGGCATACCTTGTAAAAGATATCAAGAGAATAAGTATATGTAGGAGATTAAAACATTCATGACAATCATTAAAGCAACATAATGCTGTCCTCATTCTACTCTACACCAGCAGTTTCAATTGGTGTGATCTCTGCAACAATCACCATCTCCAGGTCATAGACTTGGAAACCAAAAATAAAGAAAAAGTCGAACACAATCATGGTAGTTTGGTAAGTAACCATGGCCAACTCCACATTCCACATAGTTGAATGTGTTTTGTTTGCACAAACACACTGCAATTATACTTCATGCATTACAATTTAGTGTTACTGGTCTCCAAGCCCTCTTCCCTTAACAAAGGTTGCTAAGAACTATGAGGTTAATCCATGTCATGATAACTGCTTCAAACAACTCTAAGTTTGTCAAGCAGTAGGGGAAAAAAGGAAGAAAAGAAGTTTTATGAAAAAAATATATATTTTTATTTGCTTATCTATCTTATTTTTGCCTTTCAAAACCATACAAAATAAATCAAATTTCCTTTGGGTATTCTTTTCTTTTCATCTAAACTTCCCTTCTTCTTTCTCGCATAATACAGACACAGAAGTTAACCTTTAATTAACATCAATTGATCAAAATCAGAAAAGAAAGAGAAACTTTCAGGATGCATTCCCGAGCTATACTTCTTTGTTACAAAATAACACCAATCATAAGCTATTATCCAAGTCCGAAAACAGCTTCAAAAAAATAGCCCATAATAGCACACTAATCATGTGATTTTTGAGCACCCATCTAGCATGCACACTTGACAAGCAATACACCAGCAGTCGAGCGCACATACATAGCACACAAGTAAGTTCTCAGTCGATAGTACCTCCATATTGTTATTTTAAAGTTCAAACCTCACCACTCCAACAAACAGCACACACCCATGTCGCAAGGAAAAGAACCTCTCCATATTTAAATTCATGGTATGAAAAACAACCTCCCTAAAATTTTTCAATTTGAAACAAAATCAAGCACAATATTTCAATAACAATAAAAACAAAACCTTTTCAAATTATTGTTCAGCAAAAATCCTTGCCCTTCTATATTTACAAGTCCAGCTTCAACCCTCCATTGAGCACTTCTCTACTCACAGTTGCCCCACCCATTCTTCCACCAATTCTTCACAACCCTCTTATTTTCTTCCTTTTTCACTATGATTTCACTATGTCCACTTCTCTCTTTTGAGGCAAAGAAACTAATGTGAAGAATACAACAAGCTATTAGGATTTCCCTTTTGATAATTAGAGTTTAATTGGCACAAAAAACTAATCAAAAAAAGATTAATTCATTCAAAGAGTTTGAACAGCAATCACAACCAACAAACAAACACTTGTAAATACTTCACACATAATACACAACCAAAGATCAGAAATTTCACCTCACTGAGCCCCGTCCTCCGGGAACCGCGCATCGAACGGCGCCGAAGAATGGTGGTTCGAGCTACCGGAAGCCGCTCCAGCATGGTTCTGGAGCTCAATAACGATCCACCGGACAGCCTTGCTCATCTGTTCAAGACGAACAGCGCTAATCGGAGGAATCCCAGATGATCCCAGACCGCCCCGAGGGTTAGCGCCGGTGGCCTCATCGACGAGGCACTCAGATCCGATGCGCTGCTTCATTGATTCCACAAGCTCCTCCGCTTGATCGCAAGCGACACGGAACAACTCCCACCGCTGCCGGAACGCCTCGAGAGCAGCATCCGTCTTCGGGGACTTCCGGCCACCGGACTGCTCCTTGGCTTCGAGCACCTCCGCCGCCTTCGCCACGAACTCGTTGTACGCGCTGCTCAGCGCGTCGACGATGCTATCCATTGATGGAGCTTTGCGCCGACGAAGGGATGGAAAAAGGAGTGATATTTTTCAATTTACCCCCTAAACTTCTTATAATCACATTGTACACCTTTTCCCAAATTTTCAAATCCCCCGGAAAAAAATCCTTGTATGTTTGAAAAACTTGAAATGCTCTAAAAATTCCTCCAAAGTTTCACATATTGTCCCGTCAAATTTAGATATTTAAAAAAATATATATATTTCTGACAATTTATTTTTTTATTTTTTGTTATAAAAATAATTAATGTTAACGGAGATACCTCTTAGTTTTTTAAATTGAAACACATAATATTAAACAAAAAAGTAAAATATTAAACAAAAAAATTTTATGCATTAAATAAAAACTTATGTAATTACATGATAACACGCAATATTGTAAAATACATGTTAAGCTGAAAATAATTATATAGTTATATGTAATTACAAATTTATATATTTTAAATATAAAATACATGTTGTAAAATAGAATAAACTGACGGAATGAAATGCATTAACTGAAAAATAAGTTGCGAGAAAAAAAAACATCTAGTAAATTCAAATGTTAAAATGTCTGGATGTTTTGAAACTTTCAAATACTTATAATTTATTTTCTCTTAAACAAATCATTTTATAATTAAAAAATATTATTAAATTGTTCGAGTTTAACCCATTTTTGATGTATACAGCACTTGTTGTTTTCATAAAAATAAAATAATTCTAATTCTAATATTTTTTTGTAATTACTGATTTACTCTGATCATGTTCCTTCCCTATGAGGACCTTTATGAGAGAATTTGTGTAATTTCACAATTTTTTTTTAGTGAGACCTTTTAACAATAATAAAAAAAAGTGTGAATAATCAAAACCATAATGAACTCACTGCAAAGTACTTGTTTAGCCACATTAATGATCAAATAATATGATAGCAAAACTTAAATGTATTTGATTTATAACTAAAAATTACAAAATTAAAATTGAGGCATTCATTGTACAAATTGAAGAAAAACAATGAGTGTTCCTTTTCTGCTGCAGTAATCTCATTGGTAGCAATAGTAACATTCGCAGGAAAAGATCGTCGAAAGCCGAACATCAGCTAATTGTTGCAAATGAGTGTTGTTTATCAGATGGCAAACTAATACTCTGTTTCCAATAATCCGTCGATGAGTCCGAATTCTAAAGCCTGAGAATGGCATATGAATGTGTGAGACACAAGTTCCAAAATTAAGTTCAGTATGTCGGAATTCAAGCAGAAGAGCATACCTCTGAAGCAGAGAAGAATCGGTCCCTTTCCGTGTATTGCTGCACTTCATCCAGTGTTCGACCGGTAAATGCAGCATACATTTTGTCGATTTTCTGCATGTTGTACATGTGTTATATTGTATTTAACTGCAGAGAATTTCAATCCTTACAAAACAAAGCTCTTCATCGTCTTAACCTTCTAGTAAATGCAAATAGTTTTAAAGAAACTCGGCCACTCATGCTTAGCGAGATAGTATACCATTTACAACAAAGATACTTACATGACGTGTTTGGACGGCTTCATTTACTTGTCGCCTTACATCTTCGACATGACCCTTCAAAAGAATTGACAAATCTTACATCAATAACTTCGACGAAAGCAAATGCTATGTATTGGATACAATTGGATTGGTGCATACCCCACATCCACTTTGCGGTTGGTGGATCATGATTCGTGCATTTGGCATAGCATACCGCATTCCTTTTTCTCCTCCGGCGAGAAGAAGTGCTCCTTGGCTAGCAGCCACGCCAAAGCATACAGTCCCCACCTTTGGTTTTATCTGGTTATGTGAAAAGTAGAACCATTGAGCAAGAACAGATGTAGGTAAACAAAAATACATAAAAGGCTGGTTAAATCAATACATCCAATTGAACTAGTTTCACTTTGTGCATGGGGACAATCAGTAAATTCAAAATGAATGACAACAAAAAAATACAGAACAACATATGCTGCAGAAAAAGGAAAAACAGATCCTATATGTCGCATTACATATACACATAGATGGAAAAAATGAGTAATCCAAAATAGCTAAGAAATCATCAATTATTACATAACCGCAAATTCTAATATCCCATCCGTCAAACTGTTCTTAAATGTAGCAATTAAGTTATGCCACAGAACCCTATAATGCATAAAAATTGTCACAGTTAAAGAGAAAATGAAAATATAGAGAGATTTACACCAAACCCCATCTTATGAATCATGAATAGCTTGAAATGTAAATTCTTGCAAGGAAGGAAAAGTAATTAGGTTGACAAATTTTATAACTTACCCATGACATGCAGTCATAAATAGCTAAGACAGAATAAGTGCTCCCACCAGGACAATTTATGTAAATCTGGCCATGGAAGAAACATCACTGAGCACAAGTGAGAATGGTGTTGGAATAGGACCAGCTTAATGATAAAGAAGTGGCTACGTTATACGCATACCAGAATATCGGAATCCTCGTCAATAGCTGCAAGAGTTACAAGCTGTGATATAACTTGTTGCGCAACTTGAGAGTTAACGGGTTGTCCTACGAAGATTATACGGTTACGGAAGAGGACAGACGAAAGGTCTAAAGGTCCACCTGGAGTCATCACAGCAGGCATCATAGGTGGGTTTCCCTTCTTTGCATTAATCACTGCATCATATCTATGGGACAATAGAGTCATGTATATAAGCTCAAATAGGGACAGGAAAGGAAAGTAAGCATTGGGACAAAACATGAAATAATAACTTTTAACACATTGTTGGTTCTATTATATGCCAAAGATCACTAAAACTAACAACCAAACACACACACACACACACACAAAATTGCCATGGCGTACAGTATGGCAAATAACCAGGCAAGCCCACATATTCCTTGACTGCCATTTTTCCCATTGTACACAAACTGATCAACACCATGTATAATAATGTATAGCCAAATGTATAATGAAAAGAATTAATTGATATAGCGTAATGGTTATGAAGAAAAACAAAAGGTATTGTATCAAACCTCCTAATTGATGGTGCTGATGCTAGTATGTATCTAAAATTAAGGCAATGACTATTTTCGCTTTTCATATGATTACTATTGTATGTATCAAAAAAGAATCCCAGCATTCTAATTAGGTAAGAAAGTTCTTCAAACTTAATATCATATCTTGTGCAATTTTTTATGTGCAAACAAAATCATACAAAATAATTTACATGGTACAACAGTGGCATGGAAGCACGTGCATAAGCAATACACTGCCCTTCAAACGTTTGCCTACCATAATGCTAAGCCTCACTAATTTTGTTTACTAAAACATACATAAAATGAGGGTGCTTTATCTAAGTACAAAGTAATGATAGAATAAAACCCACAGATACTGATTGGGACACAAATAGCAAACTATAGTAAGACTAGGCAACCAGAAGGAAGAAGGGGAAAAAGGGGGGAACTTGGGCAAAGTGATCCAGTGCATACCCCTGAGAGTTGTATTGAACCAGGCCATTAGCTTTTATAGATAAACTATTATTTCCGTTCTGCAACCCTGTATATACCAAAAAGAAAAAAAGATGAGTCAACAATTATTTACATAATTTGTAGCCATTGATTCAAGCAGAAAATAAAATGCATGATCTGACAAGCCCTTTAGCACACCCTAAGAATGTTAAATAACACCAGCACAAAATTCTCCAACATTAAAAGGTCCCTCAATTACAAGATTCAGATTTTTATGCTGATAAATTACTACAATGCATGCATGTCTGGTAATTATTTGATTTTAGCAATATAATTCATCACCACTAGATGTGGATCTCATAACTGAAATGACTTTTGGAAAACCATGCAATAAAGCAAGCATAGCAATTAGTCCAGGAATATAGGCAGCCAGGAAATGTTCCTCAGGATCAATACTGGATAAAAATAACATTGACTTTCCATTATTGCATAACCTACAAAAGCATTATGACCACTGAAGTTTATATCCATCGCCTGAAAAATCAAATTCATGCAATAAGCTTCAAATTTGTGAAGATGCATAAATTTTTTTAACACCTAAGGAAATGTTATTGCCAACCTAATAATCAATGAACAAGGTCTCATTGAAACTTTTGTGTGGTTAGCAAACAATTTTCTATTGTCTGACGGCATTCATCCTTTGACAGTAAGCAAGCTATCAACTTGATTAACAAGCAAATTGAACATTTCTAATCAACCTTGCAGTTATGCAGTTTATAGCGCATAGTCAGCCAAGTTAACTTTTTGAACATTTTATACAAGTACCTGAACTGCCCAGATAAGAACAAAGTGAAACAATTACTCCCAAACTCCATACTGAAGACAATGAACTTTCAAGTTCAGTAGCTCAACCAGGTAGAACACTAGAAGCAATCTACCATCAAAAGGCACAACACTACGAGTATGCTTGGATTTAGTAAAAATAAATGGAAAAAAATTTCTTTTTTTTTTATTCTATTTAGCTTCAACCAAAGCAAGTCATAACCGTAAAACAAACCAAATAGAACCATCCTTTACTCTAGTCAAATAAACTACAATTCAGTTAAAAAAATATATTCAAGAAAAACAGAGTCTTCAAACGAAAAATGGGGTTTTTATAACAAAAATACCTTCACCGAATCGATTTTTGGCCTCATAGCATCCAAATTTGAGCAAATTCCTGAAATCAAGTAGAATCAGAGAAAACGCAGAAATCAGACAGCAATCCAGAGATATAAACCAAAAAAAAGTGAACAAATTAAGATAAAAGTGAAATACCTTCGAGATGAATTCGGAATGGCAGCACGGAGACAAGGAGCAACGACGCCAAAGGGCGAGGATACGGCCATGGATGCCATTGGCGAGCTCCAGGGATGAGACTCCACGACAAAGCGGATGTCTTTCTTCAAGGGCCTTTATGCTTTAAATTTCGTGATCTTTTAAGATGAGATCTCAACCCTTGGATCTTAAAACTACTGATGGGCCGGTCAGGGCTTATATGGGCCGGGCCACACAAACCCAAGCCTTGACATGACACGTGATTTTCACGTGCCACATTGCTTTGAAAGTCGTAACTCTTAAGATGAGATCTCAACCGTTTAATCTAAAAGCCATGAACTGGGCCAACATGTGAGTCACGTGACCACAGGACCACCCTCCATGAAAGAGATATGACACGTGCTTTGCACGTGTAATCTTGCTTTGAAGTTCGAAACTAGTCAGATGAAATCTCAACCATTCAATCTTCAAACCTTTGATAGGCCGAAGCCCAAAACAAGGCCCATATATATAGTGAACTTTTTCATCGTGCGCAAAGGGTATGACACGTGCTTTTCACGTGAAAAATAAAAAATATACTCCCTGTGAACCATTTTAACTTGTCTATGAATTAAAAAAATCAGTGACAATTTAGATTTTATAAAAAAATATATTGATTTTTCATAATTATTTTCATTTAAAATATACTCTAAAAAAATATGTAGTTAAACTATATTAAATATAAAAATAAATTTGAAAAAATAATATTTTATATTTTATAAATTTGTAAATAGAAAAGTAAAAAAGATTAAAAATTTAAAATAAGACAAGTAAAATAAACTGGTGGATGTAAACTTTAATTAATGGGCCGGTGTGGCGGCCCAATATAAGCTCCAAATGAAATTTCCCATTTTACCCTTCAACCAAATGGCCAGGACACATGTTTTGCACGTGTGAGCATTGGGTACCCTTTTGGTGGGTCCCATTCTTTACTACGACGTGACCACGTCCATACACCGACATGACAACCACCCAAGTTTCAACCGTCCAACATCTCCATCCAATGGTCTGAATTCACTCTCAATTCCGTAAAAATCGAAGTTGTACGGATTGTCTCAGAAACTGATTTTATCAAAATTATTTTAAAAAAAAGATTTTGGATTATCATTTTCAATTCTTTAAAAAATATAAACAAACATTTTATTTTTTTATATTTAAAATTAATAAAAAAATATATATATATATATATATAAATGACAAACACCAAATCAAAGGATAGAGACAAATAAATTAAAAAGTATTCTTCATACATAACTCCTCCCCAGAAAAATCTAGTGCAGTGTGAGTTGAGAGCTTAAACTCTACCTTTCAATCCTACTATACAGTAATTATCACTGAACTAGTCCGTTGTTTTTATTAAATATTATTTTATATAAGGTAGATGCACTTATTATCTCGTTTTTTTTTATTTTAAAATAAATCATATCAAGAAAATATTCTATCTATATATATTTTTTTAATTAGATATATTTTAAAACTTTATGCTATTTGAAGATAGATTTTAGATTTAATAATTTTTTTTAAAAATTTGAAATTACAAGTTGCCTTGATCTGCAAGTTTCTTTCTAAAGTTAAATATCCCTTATATTATCTTTGCTATTCCATTACATGAAATATTTACAAAATAAAAACCAAAAAAATTATAAATATTTTTACAAAATGTATTAAAGGCCACAAAAAAAATATACTGATCATTTTAATTATTTTTCAGTAATTATTAAATATTAATAAACACTTCAAAGAATATACGAATATATATATATATATTCTTTTATAAATAGAATCAAAACCATATACGTAACTTTTAAATTTTTTTTGAAAATATAATTATTATAAAAATTTAATACGAGGATCCACAACATGTGAGCCATAAATTTTGAAATTTTTTAATTTTTAAAAATATTAAATAAATTTTTATTTTTTTAAAAAAAATATATATATATACATCGCGAGAGGGAAAAAAACAAGAAGAAAAAAAAAAAGTTGAGTTTTTTAGAATTCAAACCGCGCCGAAAAAAATCTCATCGGAATCCATGGAATTCGACGAAGCCGAGTGGGTGATCGCCACCGCCGGAGCAGAAGAAGCCACCGCCGTCGCCGACGAGGAGTGGATCATCGAGGATGGCTGCGGCGAGGATGACGCCGACACCGACGAGAGCCGTCGAAGCATCTCCGGCATCCTTTTCCCCACCGCCTCCGCCGGCATCGGCTTCGCTCCATTCTCGCCCTCATCCGGCAACCTCTCTCTCTCCTTCCTCCCTCCCTCCGTCGCCGTCGTCGCCGCCTCCAACGGCCTCGTCCTTATCCGCGGCCCTTGGTCCACGTACTACCTCTGCAACCCTTTCATCTCCGAGGTTTCCCGCATCCCTCGCCCCGCTCGCCCCCATGCTCGCGACGCCACCGCTCTCGTCTTCTCCGCAAACCCCATGTCGCAATTCCACCTCGTCTGCGCCGTTCATCTCCAGGGAATGTACCAATTCGAGACGTACTCCTCGGGGAGTGCTCTCTGGCGATCGTCCATCCAGGAAATCCCCTTCTCCGGCGAGATCTTGCCCTCGTCCGCCGTCTCCGCTTGCGGCACCGCTTACTGGCGAACAACTGATGGCGCGGTGGTTGGATTCGACCCCGTGATCGGTGATTCTAGGGTTATAGAGAGGCCGGATGGGATCGGATCATCGGCGCGGTGGCAACTAGGCGAAGCCGGCGATCGGCTCTGCTGCGTTGTTGTTCAACCATCGTCGGTGGAGATCCACGTCTATGAAGCATCGAATGGGTGGACTTTGGTGGGGTCCATCGCCGTCGTCTCGCCGGAGAAGGAGGCGGAGGCGGAGGAGGAGGAGGAGGAGGAGGAGGATTGGGTGATCGGAGGAACGATCGTGTGCCGTGAGACACCGTGGCCGTTGAGATTCCAGAGTGCGGATCCCCAGGCAGTGTTGTGGGTTGATGGGAGAGTTTTGGCCGTTGATCTCGCCAGCTGGAGAGTGAGAGCTGTGCGCATAGATGGGGCGGCGCCGGATTCTTCCATCGATGACTACGTGGCTCACATCAACACCGTTGCTTCAGTTCTGGCCAAATCCAGCCGTCCAATCTCTGATTTCGGTTCATCTCTCACTCTCTCACTTTCTCTTGATTAGTTCTTGAAATTCGTTTAAAAATTAATTTTTACTTTGTTCAATGTTTTTACTGTTAGTATTAGATCATATATTTGTGAATACTGATGATTTTTTCTCTGTTTTTTTTTTAATGGTTGTTGGTAACATTTGTGAACAAGTTTGAATGTCCCTCTTTTAAAATCAGTAAATGTGAACAGAAGGTTGGTGGGCCAATAGTTCTATGCTTTTGTTGTATTTATTAGTGCACATTTATGGATAAATTTCTCAAGGATTGAATGTGATAGGAAAAGTGGTTTGGGTGAATAAAATATTAGAATACTTTTCATGCCATCTTGTTTGATGAGTTTGATAGAATTATTATTTTTAATTGTTTGTTGATTTATATTTTTTTAGTCCTAAACTATTGTTGTTATTACCAATGGTTCTCATGGTTGGTGAAGTTTTTAGCCTGTCACTTATTTTCTAGGAGGTAGATGCAAAAGACTCTTTTTTTTATATATATAAGGTTTGATTGGTTGTTGAATTCTTTATACCATTTGTTCAAGTATTGAGTTTGATTGGACTTTGTGGGATTTGGAAAAATGAGAATGCTATTAAATTAGTGAACCTTTGATTCAATGTTTTTCATGTCTTCCCAACTCTCTCTGTTTTTCCAAGGCTTAGACCGGCCGCATTGGCTTAAAGATTTGTGTGCTCGGCGTCATTTTATCTTTTAATCTTTGTTTTTGAGCTTTTGCTCTTTTTTCCAAAAAAGAAATGTGATTGTCATTGAATTATGTTTGCCTTTGATTTTTTTTTTTTTCCACTCTTTATTGTTATAAGTAAAACTTCTCAAAATTATCTTGGAATTTTTCTTTAGTGACCTTGAACATAATATCAACTTGTGATTATGATTGGACTAGGACAACTATTATGATTATTGCCATTGAACCTTTTGCTTTGGTTAACACATGGTAACTCTAGAAGTTTGTTTGAGGTGTTATTTTCTTAGATTATATTGTCAAGTATAATGAATTGTAGTTGTTATTTGCATGAATGACTAGATTTATGTTTCTGCAACAATGAAATTTCAGTAAACATAATTGGAGCTGTTTCGGTTTTATTTAATAGTCGTAAGGTAGGGGGACTATTCATAATAAACAAAAATGTCGGAGTGCCTTATAAGAAAAGAAATTTTTGTTTAGTTGACTTTGATTTCCATATACATTTTATACCGCTATGCTTTTTTATTTCTCTAACATGCATCTTGAATTTCTGCCATTCTGGAAATCTCTTCAGTTGACTTTGATTTCCATATGCATTCTATATCACTCTGCTTTTATTTCTTCAATATATATCTTAAATCACTGCCATTCTTAATAATTGTTTGTATATAAACTTGCATCATTCATCTAGAGTTTGTTTTGTTAGATACCATTAATTATCAATCCCTCTGCATGTTATTGTATGATTGTCAATATATGGTCCACATTTTCAACAGCAGGAACTTTATGAACAGATTCTTTTTCATTAGTTCATCCATCTCTCTTTATTCTATTTGTTCAATGAGACTTTGAAAAACAAAGCTTTACTGTCTTTTCCTTTCCTTTTCCTCTTTTTTTTATCCCAATTCAAACACACTGAGTTTGTTGAATAATGATGATGAAGGCAATGAAATGGTCTCAACTTGAGATTGAAGACCCGGACAAAGACTTTTTAGGGGCTATTTTGAAATTAGGACTTAGAGCAACAAAAATTTTCTTTTATTTTCCATTGATTACTTATCTTTCTCATTACAATTCATTCTTAACATTTCTTCGATTGTTCTCAAATTTCCAAGTAGATAAAAGTAGAAAATGAAAAGACATTTATCTATCGATTTTCTTTTCTTGATTGTTTAGGCTTCTTCCCTTTAACCTTTTTTTCTGTCCATGAATGAGATTAGATTATCAATGCATGAAACATCTTTTGGTTGTTTATAATGCACATTGATTTCGGCCACATCACTTGCCATCTTATTTAAATACTCATCAAACTCATTGTCGGTTCATTTTATATATTTCATAGACGCTAAACAAACAAAGAAACATATCGAAAACATATTGATTTCACTTGTTTAGTTTGCCGTCTCGGGCCCGGTTTGTATACTTTATTATTGTTGAAGATGATGGTGGTTATGAAAGTGAAAGAAAGATACCTACCCATTTAAATGCACAAGTTTATACTGCTTGAGTACTAACCAATATGATTTGGAGCTCTGTGTTTTCTTTTACTTTGTGATAATCAATGAGTGCTTTGATTAACATTGTTTAGCTTCCTTTTCTTTCAGTTATTTATGAATTATAATCAATAAAACATTGACAGAGAATAGTAAGAAAATGACATGTTTGGATGTAATCATGTCTGAGAGAAGCAAATCATATGATAAATATTTTTATTTGTTTGAATTTTGGTGGAATTTAGAGATGTCCATGTCTGATTAGTTTCTTTGTGTTTGCTATGAAGTCCATGAATTTTAGGGTTTTCCAACCATTCTTGTCTTTGTTTTTTTGAATGAACTGTTTTTCTCGTATTATCGATCATCTCTTGAAAGTATCAGGAAGTGAAAAAGCCGACGGAAATCTCACTTATATGAAGTGTTAGTTTTCCTCTTATGTTAAAAATTTATTAGCGGGGAGAAGTCAATCCACTTCAGTCATTCTTTCGATTTTTACATGTAAACATTACATTTTTGTTTGAAAACAATTTTATGGAAAAGTAAACTGAGGAAGTGGCTTGATTTCAAAACTCTTCGTAATGCTCATTTCCAATCTACAACTCCAAATTTCTATCCCAAATCTCAAATTTGGTTATGCTATAATAAATTATATTCTAATCACGAACCTCAAATTTTACTCAAAAAAGCATATTCACAAAATATTCCTACCGAATCTTTTTATATATATATATATTATTATTACAATTCAACAACCACTTTCTTCAACCTCGAATCCCTTTAGAAACTATTTTGACAATTTAGACAAAAGTGTCGTTGATTTACCAGAATGTTAGTTTTAATATAATTAGTTTTTGCATTTTATTAGTTTTTATTAAGCTTATTTTCAATAAAATTTTAACTATTCTAGTTTCATAAATTTATCATATTAATAACTCTATTATTAATTAAGTAATTAATTACACAAATTAATATTGTAGGTATATAATGACTACTTATAATTATATTAATAAATTATTAATTTTATAATTTTAATTACTATTAGTTCCGCCGGTATGGTTTATGGATTTAGTGAGCACTCAAAAACACTTATAGAAATCTCGCATAAACAAATCAAAAGGATACAAGAAATTGGTAACTTAGTTCGGCGTCAACTCGCCTACGTTTGGGGGCAAGCTTGGAGATAAACAATCCACTAAAAGAAGTGAAAATACATGAGTACAAACACTTTGTTACTCACACTCACAAATAAAGATCATTACACTCTTTAGATTGTTTAGTGCCCGAACTCACTCAAGCTCTCATCAAACACACAATCTCAGAGCAAAGTAGCTTATATAGACGCCTCAACGTCCCAAATATAGCCATACCTCTTTGAGAATCTCGGCGGCTACTAACTTTAGAACTTTCCAAAATTAGCTTTTGCAACTTCGGTTGTAACTCAACTTGCAACATGAGTAATGCTATATTTGACGAATTCCTCAGCTAAATTTCTCAGCCGAATGGTGTGGAGGTCCACGTGTCACCCCACTTTTATCCTACTCACCCCCTCTAAAAATTAAAACAAATAACCCACCGTCTTTTTCATTATACGACCATCACCGTCATATCTTCCACACCACGATTGGCGTCTCGCTAACTATACTGGCATCATCCCGACATCGTCGCCGCCATCGCACCACCATCAAACAACACTTTCACCACAAAGTCCTCTCTAGAAGAACAAGTTTCTATTTTTTGGATCTAAATTAATCATAGACGGCCAAAAATCAAACAAATTTACAATTACTTAGCCTTCAAATCCTCTACAATAAGCACATGCAAAAAAATCATCTAAAAGAAAAACAGAAAAGCAACAAATTTGCAGCAGAACAACAAAAACATCCAAACAAATCAAGATCATGTCATCAAACCCCTCACCAAATCAAATCATCATATCCCACTATTGACTCGAATCAACAAGAAACACCTCCAAGAGATCCAACTTCTAAATCCACTCAACCATACCTCCCCTTTCACATCTCTCCCCTACTTTCAATTTTTTTAAAATTTAGGATTAAATAATTAGAAACAGGGATGTGATTTGAGGCTAGAAATCAAGGGGAGTTGTGATGGTGGCAGTTGCCATCACCACCACACCACCGTCACACTGGTTTGAAGAAATTATGAGATGGTGATGAAGCGGAGAAGGAGAGACCCTCTCGATGGTGAGGGGCTTGCGATGGGGGCACAAATAGAAAGGTGATTGTGGTGCGGTGGTGGCGATGTCGGCGACGGCACAGGTGGCGTCAGGCGAGACGGTGATCATGGTGTGGAAGGTGTGACAGTGGCGGTTGGATGATGAAGAAGAAGATTAGGTCAGAGTTATTTGTTTTAACTTTTAGAGGGGGTGAGTAGGATAAAAGAAGGGTGGCACATGGACCTCCATGTCATTCGACTGAGTAATTCGGTTCAATTGCCAAGCGATCTCTAGACCCATCAACCTCCTTGTCAGGCTTAGTTGGAGTTGATGCAGCCAGGTCTCCCAATCCCAACTATCAGCAACTAGCCTACCTCCTCAGTTTCTCACCATTCAATCCCCTCGCAAGGGGCGCACGACTTTGTGCGTCTTCATGAAACTATCCAAACATGATTTTCAATTCACCCAAGTTTGGTCTTCAAATCTTCCTACAAATAAATCTTCAATCAATCATGTCTGTCACACCCACCCCTTCTACCGAGGTAAATGTGGCACCCATCAGTTAAAAATTCCTTTTAATCGGAAACCCCGACACCTCCTCAGAAACCAAATCGGAGTTACAAATTACAATTTATAACTTTACACCAATCGCAGGATTCAAATACATAAATACAACAAATATAATAACTCAAATTTGTGGGTACAACCAGCTACAAGATCACGATACCAACAAATATAAAGAAAAGTATGGGACCCATCATAGCTCTTGGACTTAACCCCCGACTAGCTCTAAACTTGAACAGCAAATCTAGGGTCTTGCTCCTCAGCGATACAGACATTCAGTTGGTCAGAGGTGGCTTAATAATTTCAAATATTCAAATACAATGATATATAAAATATATAAATACCAACCTCTCAAATAATTTTTCCAACTTTTCCAAAAATACTGGAATTCTAGCAAAAATACATTTTTTTAAAGAACTTTTTGAAACATAAATTCATCACAAATCAATATCAAATCAATTTTCTAAGAAAATCCAAAATTGTTGTGAGGATCGCCTCCCTAAGAGCGACAGACTGGGCTTCGCCCCCTCATCACAAAACATAAATTCATCACAAATCAATATCAAATCAATTTTCTAAGAAAATCCAAATTGTTGTGAGAGACTGCCCTCCTAAGAGCGGCAAATGGGCTTTCGCCCTCATCACAACCCAAAATAACAAGTAATATAAAAATCCATTCTCAATTCCACGACTGGAAAAACTCTCCCCACTTAGCCGCCGTCGCGACTAGGTCTGGGAGCCGCCAAGGTCTTCGCACTGACGCTGGCCCATCGGTCCCATGTGCGACTCTAGGGATCCCGATGTATAATCCAATCGTGGCTCTACGCTCCCACCCGATCCGGACAAATCAACACTCGAGTCCACCACGCCACCTCTAAAGGGCCCGGCGTGGGGACCCACTATCGCGATAGTCGGGCCTCAGCCCTGCCGTCACCATCCAAACCAACATCGTAAATACAAATGAATAAAACAATCAGATAAATCACATCATAGGATCCTTATCCGTGACAAGCATTCACATCACGAAAAATAAACATCATTTCCACAAAGCCCAATGTCAAAAGTATAACAACGATAAAACCAAGAAAAATCCGGATCCATCGATACCATTCCTATTCCGAGAATGAAAACCAATTCCACAAATATTGTCGGTAAAACATTTTAAAACGCTCACATGATTTCACAAATCATTCCAAATCAAAGCATATATAACCATCAAAAATAAATACATGAATTGAATAATTAAATCACATATACATGTATTTTTCACTATTCACA
This sequence comes from Dioscorea cayenensis subsp. rotundata, assembly GCF_009730915.1. Taxonomy (NCBI): domain Eukaryota; kingdom Viridiplantae; phylum Streptophyta; class Magnoliopsida; order Dioscoreales; family Dioscoreaceae; genus Dioscorea; species Dioscorea cayenensis. The sequence goes on along the minus strand of NC_052472.1, from coordinate 1,135,785 downwards.
AATCACGTATAATTATACGAAACCCGATGTATCAATACGATTGTCGGAACATCAACGCAAGTAAATATACATATATTTTTAACCTTATACGCAAATTAAACATGATAAAATGAAATACTTAAATAATTATTTCCAAAAATACTAGTTATTAAACAATTATTTCAAAAATAATAATAATAATTAATATTAAAAAAATAATAGCCACTACTAACTCACTCGGTGTCCTCGGGTTCCTTCCTAGATCCGAACTCCCTCTCAAGACCGAACAACACCTCAATGTAATAATATAATAAAAAAATAAATAACATATTTAAACTCAAAAAGAAAAATACATGAAAACAATAATAGACTCTATTGGGCCCACTCACTCCAATCGGTTAAAACCCGACCTTGCATAGTCCAATTGCCTTTCAGTTGTATTTAAACAAACTCACCGAGCTAAACACTCTGAATCAATCTGAACCAACCTTAATTGCACTCGAACCAAAACTTAATTTCACTCGAACCAGCTTGAACCAACTCAATTCTTATTCAAAAATCCATTGAACCAACTTGGTTCAGTCCAAAAACCCTTAACCCAAAATCAACTGAACCAAACCCAACCCTATCTCAACTCGATTTGATCTGCCCCAACTCAACCAAATCAACTCAACTCAACCAAATCAATTCAACTCAATCAATTCAATCCAACTTGGTTTGATCTAATCAAATCAATTGGACTAACTCAACCCATTTCAATCTAACCATTATCATTAACCTCCTAATCATCATAATTATCAACTTAATTAATCAAACCAAACCCTAATCTCGCTGCTACAGTAATACTACGATGCAGAATCCCTAAGACTCACCTCCATTTCAAGAAATTCCAACTCAAATACTGAGTGTTTTTTTCCAACCAAAAATTGAAGCAACAACTCTTATTAACAATAACTCATCATTTTTCATCATAAATCCTTCTTCTTTCTCAAGAAAAATTACATTTCTCAATCCAAAATACACACACATACATTCAAGTATACCAACAAATAAATCATCAAAAATACTTTACCAAATAATACTTCATCCATTCTTCTCTCAGAATCACCAAAACTTTATCTCTTCCAATTTCTCCAAATCTCTCACTCTTTTTCTCTTAACTCTCGGGTTCATCATGAGCAAAATGGTGGGAAGAAGATGAACAATCATCAAAAGTCTCAGATTTTTCTCTCAATTAACTCTTCAGCCGAAATTCACTTTTAGTCCCTCAAAACTTAACTTCTTACAAACCAGTCCCTGAAAAACTCACAAATGGTCCCTGGATTATAAAATAATATTCTCAAAAGGTCCTTTTCAAATTATCCAATGGTCCTTGGATTATAACACAATATTTCCAAATGATCCCTTCAACTTACCTTTCAGTCCTTAGTTTTTCACAAGCATTTCATATCAATCCTTTTTCTATTACTCTTTAACCCAAAAATCTTTTTAAAAACTTTTTACACTTAAGTCGCTTATTCTGTCCCACTTGGGGTTTCTCAACAAGATTCTCGTAGAAAATTCTACTCGCATCGTAGTAATACTCGAATATATTTTTCAACAGTTATCCACAGGTTCAGGGTATTACAATGTCAATCTCACCAATAATAGGTATTTCTCCAATTTTGCATGTTTTCAATCATACCCTTAATAATCTTTTATTAAGGTTTTTCAAATCATATCTTCAATAGTCTTCAATTATACCATTAATAGACATTTTTTTAATTAGCCTCCACCAATAGTTAGTCTTCAATCAAATCTAAATATGATCTTGATAAAATCTTGCCTTCAGGTTGTAACTCATACCAAAAATAGCTCCACCAAGATCTCCGAAGATATTTGCCTCCAATCCAAGATTCATTGCCACGTCACCATGCTTCCCATGTCATCATCTATGCCATGCCACAATGGTTGTCACGTCACCTTGACTTTGTACAATTCATCCGGGCATGCTACGACAACATAGCCAACGCTTGCTATTTGCTGGGGTTTTTTCCATCATCCAATCCACAACAAATCGAATGAAAGCGCTTAGGATTTCTTTTGATTCAAACCCTTGTTGTGCTCTCACTCTTTAGTGTCAAATCATACCAATTAAAGTGTTTTTGCACTAACAATTACAATAATAATAAAAAAATAAAAATAAATTATTTAAAAAATTAATATTTATGTGGGATCCCAAACTTGGGGTCATTCTATGCCAAACCTTTATATTTGATTTCAAATTTGAGATTTGGGTTCATGCATTAAAGATGGCCTAACAAAACTTGAAAGATGGGAATCTGAGTTCAATATTTATGAAGATATTTGTATTTATTTTGAAATTTTCATGAACTCATAACAGTAGTGGATCTCTTAAAAAACATATATATATATATATATATATATATATATATATATATATATTGTTAGGAAATTCTAATTTAATTTTTTTAACTATCACATTCATCTTATGCTCTAATATATTTATATGATGAAGTAGTGTTAAAACAAAATCATTGATTTTATAAAGAACATTTTTGCTAAATATTTCAATAGAATTTTAATAAAAAAAATTTAAAATACAATATGAAGGAATTTTTCAGTAAGTGAAGCACATTGACTAAATAAATTGATTGAATTAACTACACAATATTTTCAAGCTGATTCACTTATTATTTAAATTTATTTGATTTTATTGATTTTAAATCATAAACATCTTGTTTCATAGAATTTCAATATTAGCATTAAACATATCATGGGTTCTTCCCGACCCAAATTGATATTAAATAATTAAACCATTTAAGTGAGGAAAAAATAAATAATTTCGATTTAAAAATAAAAATAAAAATAAAAATATTTTAATGTTATGTAATATTGTTTAAGAAAATTAAGATAATACTTACTTTCAAAATTTTATTTAAAAAATTTAAATACAACCTTCAAAATAACCTTTTACACAAACAAACTAGTGTATGTTTAAAAAACAAGAGGCCATCATACTTGCTATTGGTCTACCTCCATTAGAGTTCCTCCTTTTCCAATGATCAATGACCTACACTGATATGCAAAGGTTTTTTTTTTGTCTACCTAAATGATTTCAATGCTCCTCAATTCCACTCCAAGATTAGGTCAATGCATGCCTCTAGCAATGTTCGGCATGAAGACATTGAAGAGTTCATCTCCCATGATTCTGGAACTAGAGAATACACTGATTTTCAGCCTATTATATTCTGACATGTGTCCCATGTGATGTTATTATATTTTTTTGTATTGTGATTAGGGACACGTGTTAGATTTTAATAGGTTGGAACCATGGTATTCTCTGGTTCCAGAACCAGGGGAGATGAGTTCATTACGAAATGTCTAAGCCTAGAGTCAATTCCAAATGTTGTGACTTAGCCATGTATTATCATATCTGAACCCATTACATTTAGGGCCCAACCCTTAAGATATGAACAAGCCTTGTTTAGCAACTAAGCCCTTTTCCTTTAGGCCTAGACTTTGTACCAATATCACTAGTCTAGTTCTTGGTCCCAACTCTATTGGACTTCAATAATTTTGGGTTTGTTTTGCTAAGTTTAGTTCATCTCAAAGATTAAGTTAAAAGTCCATTGTACCTAATGACTCTCACTTGGTCCACTATTCTTAAAAGATATTATTTCTCATTATAAGTGGTGTTTTTTCCTTGAGGGATGGTACCTTGTCCCTATTACTTGCTTCAATAAGCTAAACTCGTATTTTTTTATTATTGTAATGTAGTCCTCTCTTTGGACGATAATACCTTTAAATAGGTTAATTAAAATTTGGAGTCTCTTATCAGACACAACATCGATGATAACCCTAATCATGCCTCTTAGGTCAAGGACTTCATCAATAACAACTTTGACAAAAACTTTCTATGAACAGTGACTTGGAAGTCTACAAATATGAGATCTCCTATAAATTTGAATCTCTACTCCAGAACTATGCATCTATGACTATCAAATTCAATCCCAACTTCGCACCTCCTTTGATGTTGGTGGGTACTCACCTCCAATTAAATTATGGACCTAATCAAAGACTTTTCAGACCTTAGATTGACAAAGTGACTATGGATGAATAATCATCTCTAACGGTTAGAGCTAAGTGTCACCCAGCTTTTTTACCTTCCGTATTTTGTTATAACCTAACCATCTTTTGTGATTTTGTTTTTTGAGAAATGCGATGCAGACACGTAACGCCTACTGCGAGGGACCCGATACAAATTGACCTAAAGGTCGTTGGTATTTTAATAATATTTTTTTAATAAATATGGACAATTCATAGAGAGTTGCGAGGAATTCCAACTCTCAACCTTAGATTTAGAGAGGAATAAAATACTTCTCTCCCATTAGAGATGGTTTTAATAATTAAATAATTAAATATGTATATCTACACATAATTCTGAATAATAATAGCAATTTTCTCTGATATTTTCTAATATAAAAAAAAGTCTCAGAGGGCATAAAACATAATTATATGTTTTCCAAGGGCTTATATATAATTAAATTTTTTTTTTCATATCATATTTATAAACAAGTCCCTAAAAAGAAACTAAATTATTTGCGCAAGAGTGAGATCTAAGATTCAAAAGGGCAAATAAGTCATTTCAGAATCCCCATCTCTTCTTTTGTTCTTCTCCGTCTTCAGTTCTCGCCATTGCTGATCTCCCCGTGTGCTCAGAGATCCAGAGATGGCCCAACCTCTCGTGAAGAAGGACGACGATCGCGACGATGAAGGTCCCTTTTTTAACCCTAGATTCATGATTCATCTCTCTTTCAATCCATTACTCTCGTTGAGAACCGATTTCATTGTCCCTTTTTCGACTTTATATTGATTGTAGTGATCTGTGTTTAAGATGTGGAATTTTTGGGAAAATTTTGTGTTTTTTTCTAATGGATCTTGCAATGTGGTTTTGTTGATGTGTGGATCTGGGAAATTTGTCATCTTTTGGAAAATGATTGGATGAGTTGATGGTTTGATTCGATTGCAGCGGAGTATTCACCATTTTTGGGTATTGAGAAAGGCGCCGTTCTTCAAGAAGCTAGGGTTTTCCATGATCCTCAGCTTGACGCCCGGAGATGCTCTCAAGTGCGATCTCTACACAATTGGGACTTTTTCCTCATTTTTGAAGTATTACGGTGTTTGTTGATCTACTTTATTGTTTTGTAGGTCATCACGAAACTCTTGTATTTGCTGAATCAAGGAGAAACATTCACTAAGGTACTTGAGTTTTGATATTGCTACTTGTTTAGATTTTGGCATGGTTTTTGTATGTGATGAGGTTTCTTATATTTAGGTTGAAGCCACGGAAGTCTTCTTTGCGGTGACAAAATTATTCCAGTCTAAGGATACTGGATTGAGGAGAATGGTTTATCTGATTATCAAAGAGCTTTCTCCGTCCAATGATGAGGTATGGTTATAAATGCTTTCATAGATACCTGTTAATGATATATCTTTAGGTATATTTGTTTGTTATATGTGAACTTCTTGGATTCCGTATTGATTTGTTTCATTGGTTTCTGGAAGGTTATTATTGTCACAAGTTCATTGATGAAAGACATGAATAGCAAGACAGACATGTATAGGGCCAATGCTATTCGAGTTCTTTGTAGGATTACAGATGGTACACTGCTTACCCAAATTGAGAGATACTTGAAGCAAGCAATTGTTGATAAGAACCCTGTTGTCGCAAGTGCTGCACTTGTCAGTGGAGTCCATTTGCTACAGGTACTGCTTTTTTAGTTATTGGGAATGGATGATGCCTTGACATCCTATTAACTTTCTATTTGCATCTTCGTTTCAACAGACAAACCCGGAGATTGTGAAGAGATGGAGCAATGAGGTACAAGAGGCTGTTCAGTCAAGAGCTGCACTGGTGCAATTTCATGCCTTAGCTCTTCTTCATCAGGTATGGGAAAATATTTTTATGTTCTTTTCGTAGAATTCAATATATTCCCAAACTTCTCTTTGCATTCATATAAATGTCAAGTCGTGATGGTTTTGGTAATTTGATATAGTTGATGTTAGAGTTGGCTAAAATCCTGGTGCAAATAGTTTTTATTTTGTTAGTCTCAATGAATTATTCCATTAAGAATTTAGTTGGATACTTAGATGATAAAAGCTATTTGATGGATACTTGGGTTCTCTGCAAAATTGAGTTTTTGATTGACTTTTTACATATAATAGCTAATCATAACTTCATTCCTTCTGTCAAACTTTGTGAAATTGTGGTCAAATTAGCTTTGGATACTAAAAAGGTTTCAAACATGTAGATTCGGCAAAATGATCGACTGGCTGTAAGCAAGCTTGTTACAAGCTTGACAAAGGGATCAGTCCGGTCACCTTTAGCTCAGTGTCTTCTGATCCGCTACACTAGCCAGGTACCTTTCTGACTGTCATTTTGAAGGAGATTAATGATATATTAGAAACTTATCGGTTTGCAATTAGGTCATTCGAGAGACCAGCAATGCACAATCTGGGGAAAGGCCTTTCTTTGATTACCTTGAGTCTTGCTTGCGACATAAAGCAGAAATGGTGATATTTGAAGCTGCAAGAGCAATAACAGAGTTGAGTGGTGTTACCAATCGGGAGCTGACTCCTGCAATTACAGTTCTGCAACTATTCCTGAGTTCATCCAAGCCAGTGCTTCGGTTTGCTGCTGTTCGTACTCTAAATAAGGTCTGTTTCTTTTTTTTTTGTCATTATGTTCTCAACTTAAGCACCTCAAATTATATATATATACATATCTCCATGATTTTCATGCACAAGTACCAATACCAGAAACAAGTTGTGAGACAAATCTTAGTAATGTTGTTATCGCTATTTATCATGGTGATTTTATCTCTTGCTGGCTTGAGTGGAAAAGTGCTTTTTGACTTGGTGCATTTTTTTTTTATTTGAATTGTGGTATTAATATATAAAGTATGTTCTTTGTACGAGTCAGTTGTAGAATAATTTTGTATGTGCATTTCTGCATACTTGAATATGTTGGAAATCAGCTGCTTTTTGGTAAATGATCTTGCCTTTTTGCGATATTTTGTCAAATTACATGATCCAAATCATCAATCTTTAGTAAGATCACATTGTATGGACCATTTGATGTGTACACTTGTGAAAGATACTTGGTTTACATTGTTCACTTGACAATATTTTTTGTTTATGCTGGCTATGATTTTTTACAGGTAGCCATGACACATCCTCTTGCAGTTACAAATTGCAATATTGATATGGAAAGTTTAATCTCAGATCAGAATAGGAGTATAGCTACACTTGCTATTACTACACTGCTAAAAACAGGCAATGAATCCAGTGTAGATCGATTGATGAAACAAATTACAAATTTTATGTCTGATATTGCTGATGAATTCAAGATTGTTGTTGTGGAAGCAATTCGATCTTTGTGCCTGAAGTTTCCTCTCAAATATCGATCATTGTATGTGAACTTAATGTTATGGCTATTTTTATATTCCTTGGTATGAGTATCTGTCAGTAATTCAGTAGATATTCACTCTAATAAGCTTCTCTGCAGGATGAACTTCTTAAGCAACATTCTTAGAGAAGAAGGGGGTTTTGAATACAAAAAAGCTATTGTTGATTCTATTGTGATCCTTATCAGAGATATACCAGATGCTAAAGAAAGTGGTTTATTTCATCTTTGTGAATTCATTGAGGATTGTGAATTCACGTATCTTTCTACACAGGTACTCAAGCCATTTTTTCCCTCTAATGTCAATTTGTCAGTTGAGCTGGGCCAACTTGTGTATTTTTGCATTTTTTCATGCTTATCTGAAACTACATAAACTATGAAGTCAGGAAAAGTCTGTAAAATAAGAATATAACTTAATGAACTCACACAAGTCTGTAAAATAAGAATATAACTTAATGAACTCACACTGTTGTTGAGCCAAAAAAAAATGTTTCTTATGCTACTGCAACTTGATTAATATCACAAATAACTTGGATGATCAAGGAGCAGGAATAAGATAAGATCATCTTCTAAATTGTCAACTTCTTTTATTTTTTGTGTCTATTGAATATTGCTGGTCCAGTACTGCATAGAAGATGCCAAACCAAATGTTTATAATTCATTTTATATGTTCCCATGTATATATTTTTGTGTTATGGTTTGTATAGTTGGTGAAGCTACACGCTTTTTTCTGTTGCTCTAGATACTTCACTTTCTTGGGAATGAGGGGCCAAAGACTTCAGACCCCAGTAAGTACATACGCTACATATACAATCGTGTTATACTTGAGAATGCTACTGTTCGGGCTGCTGCAGTGAGCACCTTGGCGAAGTTTGGAGCATTAGTTGAATCTTTGAAGGTATTTAATGTGCTTTTTACATGCAAAAAATCTCTTAAATCAATAGTTGGTAGAAGATCTACTTATGTTGGGGTTTCTTTGGAATATCTTTGCAGCCTCGAATATTTGTCCTCCTAAGGCGTTGCCTATTTGACATTGATGATGAGGTAAGCTTTTGTATGCAACCCACTTAATTTGCCTTTGAAGTTTTGCTGCTTATTTGGAAAATCATTGAAATAAAAAATGCTTCCTATGGTATTTCATATTGTTTACCATAGTTGACCACACTTCATGCTATTAGACAAAACTTGTGACGATAAGTGAAATTTGAAACATATTTTTATGCACAGGGCTGAGCATCAGCTTAATGTAGTACACAATTTGTTCTTTATGTATTTGAAACATGTTTATATTAAAAAGTGCAACCATTTCTTTTACAATGTTATGGGACACAGGCTCATGCAGTCTTACAATTAGGATTGAGCTTTATCCAGAAAAAAAGGGAAAAACGAAAAAAAGAAGAAGAAAAGAACTGAAGGCTTCACATCCTTGCAGAGAGAAATTACTGTTTGCATGATTTGCATTCTTATTTAATTATTTTGACTTAGGTTCGTGATCGGGCAACTCTATATCTTAATACTCTTGATGGCAATGGCTCCATTGGTGAAACTGACGACAATGTGAAAGAATTCCTTTTTGGCCCACTGGATGTGCCACTAGTGAACTTGGAAACCAGTTTGCAGAATTATGTATGTGGCTTCTCATTTTTCTGAAATCCTTTTCAAAAGATCATGCCATCTCAATACTTAACATATAATTTCACATCTTTACTTGGTTATCTGTTTGATATGATCACAGGAGCCTTCTGAACAGCCATTTGATATTTCTTTGGTGCCCAAGGAAGTTAAGTCACAACCTCTTGCTGAGAAAAAGGCTCCGGGTAAGAAACCTGCAGGTCTGGGGGACTCCTACTAGCAATCCTACATCAACTGTTGATACCTATGAAAAGCTGCTCTCTGCAATTCCTGAATTTTCCATCTTTGGAAAGCTATTCAAGGTTCTCAAATGACTCTTTTATTTTGCTCAAAGGATTATGACTTCAACTTTATGGCCTGAATATAATGCTTTGATCTCCATTCTTCTCTTGCCAGTCTTCTGCTCCTGTTGAGTTGACAGAAGCTGAAACAGAATACGCTGTTAATGCAGTGAAGCACATTTTTGATGGCCATGTTGTGTTTCAATACAGCTGTACAAACACCATTCCTGAGCAGCTACTGGAGAATGTAAATTAATTATGTCTGGAAGAGCTATGTTTTTTTGTCTGTTTCTGTATATCTTCTTATTTCTTTTTTATTCCCACTGTTCCAGGTCACTGTTTTTGTGGATGCTTCTGATGCTGAAGAGTTTTCAGAGGCTGTGTCAAAGCCATTAAGAACCTTAGCTTATGATGTACCAGGGAATACTTTTGTAGCTTTTGAAAAGCCAGTAGGTGTTCCTGCTGTGGGGAAATTCTCAAATTTGTTGAAGTTCATTGTTAAGGAGGTAACCAAACCTACTTTATCCTTTGGAATTACCCATGGATTTTTTTTTTAAAAAAAAAATCTTATTTGTTGCGTCTTATATTTGCTATTGAAAAAGATTATTTGATTTTAAAAATAAAATTGAAAAAAGAATAGTGTTTACAGAGTAGTAGATAGCATGATTTGTCTGGTACTATGTCCATACACTAACAATCTTATTCGCTGCAGTTGCATGAATGTAGAAATCATTCATTTAGACTGGCAGAGGATCTGCTTTGTGATGTGTCTAACAATGAATGAATTTTTGTTTTGAAGGTTTTACCATGCTGATTAATTTTCATCGAATTCACCAAAACAATTCTGTATTCGTTATTTTGGATTAAACTCAACTGTTGTTGATGCCCCTACTAAATGCGCATCGCATTTGTGGTTAGAAATTAGCTCCAAGTGATCAATGTTTTTGACTAAACTGTTTCATACTCTGACTTGCATAGTGCATGGCCTCTTCCAAGTGCTTAGCCATTACATTTTTGTATGATGACTCAACTTACAGTACTACTTTTTCCCGTGTAGTCTTTCTTCAAAATTAGCTGTTCTTCAGCTTGTCTTCATCCTACTATTACCTCATATGGTGGTCAATTACAAAGCTTTATCATATGCTTCAGGTGGATCCATCCACAGGGGAAGCAGATGACGAAGGTGTCGAAGATGAATACCAGCTGGAAGATATTGAGATTGTTTCAGCAGATTATATGCTGAAGGTCGGGGATTTCAAATTTCAGAAATGCTTGGGAAAGCATGGACCCAGACTCTGAGCGGGTTGACGAATATGGGCTTGGCGCACGAGAAAGCCTAGCAGAAGCAGTTAGTGCTGTAATCAACCTTCTTGGCATGCAGCCATGCGAGGTCAGTTACATCTATTTACAACCCTTAATCCAGCTCAACAATCAAGACCTAGCATCAATTTATTACTAGAAACACTTTTAAGCTTTCCAATCGGTCCATTCTGAAAAGCATTCTTGGCCTTAAGGCAGAAGATAAAAATTTCGGTCTGAATTGGAACTTCGGCTTTGTTAGTACAATATGATCTAGAAAGTCTAGTGATATTAAATGATGCTTAAAGTTAATGGAATGAATGTAGTCACTATTTTGTCCACCATGACATATATAGGAACACTTAATTTGAGCCCTTTGATGTGTAGATGCATGATTTCAAAACCATTTAATTTTCTTAAATCTTTGTCACATTGAAAACAAGGATCACATATTAAAAAAACTTGTTTATTTAAAAGTTTTAAATTTTTCGACAGGGAACTGATGTGGTTCCGAACAATTCAAGATCGCATACATGTCTGCTTTCGGGGGTGTTCATCGGCAATGTCAAAGTGCTTGTAAGATTGTCATTCGGGATCGACGGGCCCAAGCAAGTGGCAATGAAACTCGCAGTTCGATCCGATGATCCGGAAATCAGTGATGCTATTCATGACATTGTAGCTAATGGCTAATGTTGTTGATGTCCCTCAACTCTTCTACTACTTTTCCTCCCTCTTTTTGTTCCAAGAGTTCATTTTTAAGTTGAGGATGTTCCATCATTTTTCTTTGAAAAGAGTTATTGTATTTTTTCCAGACTGTCTTTGTTGTCAGAATAAATCATGTGTATTTTTTCATTACTGTTGTGTATCTTTTGACAAATTCCAATTGTTAATTCTAGTTGGGTTTTCCAGGGAGTTGGCAATCTCTTCAATCAAAGAAAGTTAATGTGTATAAATTTTATATTTTAATTTCAATTTAACTCTTTATTGTAACTACATTAGAAAGCTTTTCTTATCCATTCTCTGTTTTTTGTTTTACAGGGAAAAATGTACTACTCCTTTCGCTCCTAAATACATGTCGTTTAAAGATGTTACATAAGAATTAGAGATAACATTAAATTATCTAAAATTTAACATAAAAAAACAACTAAATTATTAAACTATCTATTTTTTGAAACCATGCATTTTTCTTGGGATGATGAATATTACTCTCTTTATTTATATAACTTAAAAAATTGTAGATGGGTAAAATTGAAAAAAAAAAATAAATATTGCCTTGATATTGTAGAAACAACAACTATTTTGGAAATAAATCTAAAAACGCATACGTGATTTAGAAACGGAAGAAAGTATAAAGCCGTGACTAAACAAAACGTACAACTAAATTGATAAATAAATAAATTATTGTTAGTAATCTCACTTCCCAAATAACGTAGGGGGAATGATTATTAATTCAAAAAATATATGCAGTTGTAGCTGTTTACATCAATCTTGACACTAATTACAACTTATTACATGATCCTGCAAAATCAGGCCAAAAAAAAAACACACACACACACACAAATGAACAAAGAAAAATATAAGAAACTGTAATAATATAAACAGATTTTACAGTGACCAAAAAAAAAAATCATCTACCAATTAATCACTAAAAAAACAAAAAGAAAATCACATATAACAAAACAACTGAAATATAAGCAAAAATGACAGAATTGACAGTTAAACACACACACACACACACACCCTCATGCAATCCACAGACTGCTCAAATAAAACCCTAACAATGCAAGATATAAGAATCAGAAAACAGGATTTGCTCTAAAACATAAGAAAAATAAAAATTACCTCCTAATTCACAAAATGGATCAAAGAAAAACAAACAAACAAGTGACATATGCCAAGCAACACTCACAAAACTTCCAGTAAAAAAATAAAAAGAAAAAAAATTCACCTTCCAATTAACCAAATGACCACAAAGAACACACAAAAGAAAAATACAAGCAGCAAAACCCACAGATTTTACAGTAAAAATCCCACCTTTCGTTTCAAAAAACAATCATCAAATGCGCATATACATAACAAGTAGAACAACCAAGTGAGGAAAGAAAATTAACAAAATGGCCACAAAGAACACACAAAAGAAAAAAAATACAAGCAGCAAAACCCACAGATTTTACAGTAAAAATCCCACCTTTCATTTCAAAAAACAATCATCAAATGTGCATATACATACATACATACATACATACATAAATATATAACAAGTAGAACAACCAAAGTGAGGAAAGAAAATTAGAAAAAATGACCACAAAGAACACACAAAAGGAAGCAGCAAAACCCACAGATTTTACAGTAAAAATCCCACCTTTCATTTCAAAAAACAATCATCAAATGTGCATATATATATATAAATATAACAAGTAGAACAACCAAAGTGAGGAAAGAAAATTAGAAAAAATGACCACAAAGAACACACAAAAAGGAAGAAGCAGCAAAAACCCACAGATTTTACAGTAAAAATCCCACCTTTCATTTCAAAAACAATCATCAAATGTGCATATACATACATACATATATACATACATACATATATAACAAGTAGAACAACCAAAGTGAGGAAAGGAAATTAGAAAAAATGACCACAAAGAACACACAAAAAGGAAAGAAGCAGCAAAAACCCACAGATTTTTACAGTAAAAATCCCACCTTTCATTTCAAAAACAATCATCAAATGTGCATATACATACATACATACATACATACATACATACATACATACATACACATATATATATAACAAGTAGAACAACCAAAGTGAGGAAAGAAAATTAGAAAAAATGACCACAAAGAACACACAAAAGGAAAAAAAAAAAGAAGCAGCAAAACCCACAGATTTTACAGTAAAAATCCCACCTTTCATTTCAAAAAATAATCATCAAATGTGCATATACATACACACATATATATATATAACAAGTAGAACAACCAAAGTGAGGAAAAGAAAAATTAGAAAAAAATGACCACAAAGAACACACACAAAAAGACAAGCAGCAAAACCCACAGATTTTACAGTAAAAATCCCACCTTTCACTTCAAAAAACAATCGTCAATTGTCCAAATACATACATACATATACAAACATATACATATATATATATATATATATATATATAACAAGTAGAACAACAACCAAAAGTGAGGAAAGAACACACACATACATACCCATTTTCACTTCCACTTGGCATAGAACTTCTCATCACTGTAAAACAACATCTTCCTCAAAGGAATCCGAATTCCCCTCTCCTTCAAATGCAAATGCCTCGGCGCAATCCTCTTCTTCAAGCTAAACGCAAAGTACTGTGGAAACTCCTTCACCTCCTCCAATGGCCTCCTCATCATGTACACAAGGTATTCGACCTTTGGCCTCAGGTTGCTCTCCACGCCATACCCAAAAATCGCAGGGCAGCGCGCGCACATCCCCGCCGATTCCTCATAAGATAGCCCCAATCCCTCGAAAAATCTGATCTTTGCCATCAGCTTCTCGATGGGAGTGTTGAGCAAATGCGCGTTGAGATTGGATGGAATGCCGAGGTTCTTGATGCCTAATCCTTGAAGGAAATCGAGGGTCGGGCGAAGGCCGTAGTCGACGCTGGAGATGAGGAGGTCCGGGCAAAGGATGATGAAGTCGCGGGCTTGGTCGGGGGAGGCTGAGAGGTCGGAGGAGAAGAAGGAGAGAGCGGGAGCGAGAATGCGGTCGACGTCGGAGGAGGAGGAGAAGATGCGAGGGCAAACGGAGGCGAGCCGGGGGAAGTGACGATCATCGAAGCCCTTGGATTTTAGGAAGTCGACGATGGTTAGGGTCCAGTGGAGGGATTCCGGCGAGTCAGCGGTGGCGTCGATGCCGAGGTTCTTGAGGTAGAGGACGATCTGGCGGCGAGAAGGGCGGAAGCGGAGGAAGTGGCGAGGGTTTGGAGACGATGATCCATGGATTTTAGGGTTAGGGTTAGGGTTAGGGTTAGGGTTTAGAGGAGAAGAGAGAGAATGGATGAGGTCCATGGATGAGTGATGGTGTTCGTTCTCTTTTCGAGCGGGAAGATGAGATGAAGATATTGAAGAGTTCTGATCTCGATGCAAAATGTGCGGTGGATTTGTGTTTTATAGTTTTTTTTGGATAAACCCCTTAATTTATTTTAATTTGTAAAAACATCCATCCTAAAAAAAACACAAATTTATGTATATTTTTCTAAAATAATATAATTACATGATAATAAATCATTTGAAAGTGGTACAAAGCTCACTGCAGTGGCGGAACCATGTGGTGGAGAAAGGGGGCAATTACTCCCTTTATAATTTGACAATAAATTAATTTAATATTAATTTAATTAATTGATGTTTTAATTACTCACATCTATTTTATAATTAACCCCCTTAGTTTTTTATTAAACTAAAAATAAAAAGAGACTAGTCTCATCTTATCTAATGATAAAGCTGTGACTTCTGTCTGATTAGAAATTAAATTTATTTGATATTTATTTATTTAGCGTTTTAAATTTAGTTCTAATTTTACCAATTTCAATTGCATTTGTGGAGAGAGTGTTCTCCGCAATAAAGATTGTGAAAACTCAACTACGTAATTGGTGATCATTTGTTGCTTAGTGACATATATCGATTCTTTAATTATATTGATATATAATGAAACAATCATTCATTATTTTTAAAATATTAAAACTCACAGGAACAATTGTGAATTTAGTTTGTTGATGATTTATAATACTTGTTTATGTAAAAGACTTATTTAAAAAATGATTATTAATTTTTATTATAGTTGAACTTTTATTTATTAAGTTTCATTTGTTCTCCTTTGTTTATGATTTCTAGCTCCACCACTGGCTCACGATACTGTTTATATTACCGTTTATAAACTATTCTTTTTCTGTTTCTCTCATCTTAATTGTCTCACTACTTTTTTTTAAAAATTTG
Source organism: Dioscorea cayenensis subsp. rotundata (assembly GCF_009730915.1). Classification (NCBI taxonomy): domain Eukaryota; kingdom Viridiplantae; phylum Streptophyta; class Magnoliopsida; order Dioscoreales; family Dioscoreaceae; genus Dioscorea; species Dioscorea cayenensis. The sequence continues at coordinate 1,120,149 of NC_052472.1, read as the reverse complement.
GGAATGTAACGGACGTTCATATGTATATTAAAAAAATACCATATATTGTACGCACTAAAATTACAAATATTTTTGAAAAAATACAAAAAAAAAAGTTCAAGTGCTAATCTTCCAACATTTTAGAAATTATTATTTATAATATATATCATTAGATATTATACTTTAATTAAAAAAAGTTATGAATTTTAATCTAAAAATCAATTATATATTTAATATCTAATGAGAAAAGAGTACATTTTTTTTTTTTTAAGTCAACATAAAATATGAAAGTTATTTCGATAAACAAAATTAAATTAAAAGAGTGACATAAATTTGAAAAGTAATTTCACTATTTTCCGGGAGTTTCAAGTAAAAAAGATATATATATATATATATATACATTCTCTGGTTTTTGGTTTTGGGCAAAACTTCAAACAGGTTGTGGGCATTCGCTGCTGAGCTCCCCAAAGGTATCATTTTTCTGTAGTTTTTTCTTGGAATTTTTGAAGGTTGATGATGTTTTGATCTTGTTGTTGGATTTAGAGCAAATGTGTAGCAGCATTTGTAAGTGAATTGATCCTGGGATGGCGTGTTGTGGGTTGTTGGATCGATATGTTTGCTCATCCTGGAGAAGTTTTCATGGTGTCAGAGGGTTGTTTTGGGGGGATTTGAAGATGCGAACTTCAGTGAATTTGGGGAAGAAGGTGATTTCTCTCTACTTTGCAGTTGTTAGATTGATTGTGAAATGAATGTTATTTGATGTTCTGGTTGCGTTTGCAACCAGTGATTCTTAGTTTGCAGGGTTGTTTGGATTTCTGAACTACTGCTATCTTAACTTATGACGAATAATGAAAGCACAGAGTAAAGCATGTTTTTTTTCATAGATTTTATCCATCAAATAATCAAAATTGTTTATTACTTCATTGATTCGACCAGCTCTGCAAGACAAGAGGAATAAATTCTGTTAGAAACTCTGGAAATATTTTGAAGATATTATGGTTGTTGCTTTTACGAGCTTTACTTAGCTCATTCAGTTGGTTGTGATTTCCTGTGAGCACTAGAAGAATCACTTAAATAATTTGATACCTTGTTGTGTTCTTAAATTGTTGAACAAAGTAGTTGTTATATATATATATATATCGTGTACATTTTAGGGATCTAGAAATCCTAGAGTGGTCTACCTGTTGCTTTTGCTGCCAGTGATTCCTTGCTTTCAGGGTTTTATGGATTTATGCACTACTGTAACTTACAAGGTCACTTTAACTCGTGAAGGATTACTGTAGTAAGAAAACATATGTCTTTTTATAGATTTTATCCATCAAGTAATCAAATTATTTATAATTTATAGACTGAAAAGAATGATTTACTGCCAAAACCGTGGAAATTATTTGAAGAGATTGTGTATGCTGTTTTATGAACTTTAGTGACATGCTGCCTCTTTGATCAAAACAATTTAAGGGAAAAAAATATTTTTGGTCGCTATAATTTGCTTCAATGTTCATTTCCATCCTGCGCTTTGAAAATATTCAATATGGCCTCTATAGTTTGCTGTTTCTTTTTAATTTTTATTTTTGGAAGTAATGCAATTGCCACTTGGTATATTATTTAGAAATAAATGATTATGTTGTTTGCTTTCCCATTCAACGTGGAATCTAAGTATGATGTGGATTTGATGTGGCCTACCCAGCTGGCCAGATTTTGTTATGCTATCATCTCATAAATTGCTTGAAAATATAATTTTTATATCTTGTTCTATGAAGGCATTAATATCTCTCCAACTATGTTAAACATAAATTTCTTTCTTTGTTTATTAGTACACTTGGATGTTAAGGCTAAACATATCTGCTGTTTTTGGAAAACCAACTTCATGCTTAAGATGTCTTTATTAATACTTTTTACTTTGTGTTTTTAACCACTTCTGGGCTATGAGTATATAACTATATTGGCCTGGAGCTACTTGTTCTGGTTTTTTCCAAATCCATACACTATAGCCTTACTCCTTACAGGTCCAGGGCTTATGATTACATACCTGATTTACACACAATGTCAATACTTGGTGAAGTTTTTAACCAACAACTCATGCACCAGGGATTTTGTCAGATGTCTACTGTTCAAAAATCAGATCTATCGCAAGATCCTCTACCTTCCAACACTGATAACAGATTACAAGAATCTTTCTCTGCTTCCACAAAGCTTAAGAAGGAGATTGTTGCCAGTCCTCTAAATAGCCGTGTTATGTTGATTGATGGAACTTCAATTATGTACAGGTCATATTACAAACTTCTTGGTAATTTCTGAACTTCTTCTATGTTTATTTCATTGTAGTTAGAAGTGCTCTCCTTTTGTACTCCAGTTCTTTATTGTAATTGATTTCCCTTTTCTTGAGTTGCATACAATAATATTTCCATGGCTTGCTTTGGTGCAGCAAGACTACAGCATGGGCATCTGGAGCATGCTGATGGAAATGGAGATTGGGTTTTGACCATATTTACGGCTTTATCTTTTGTAAGTTTTTCAATTGTCAATGTTAAAATCTAATTCCTCCGCCAGATGTCAGACGATCTTTCATTCTACAGGATTATCTTTTCTTTGAGTTCATTTTATTGTCTACATCTTTGGTGTCATGGGTTTTATCAGTTAGGAAAAGGCATAATTTAAAGATATGGAGAAAAAGAGAAAACTATAATGTCTTGATTGTGGATTTCTCTCTCACACACACATACAAGATAATTATGGTCTTACATTCCTGAGGCTTATATGAGAACAAGTCACTTACCTTCTCTTTTTGCCTGCAGTTATTGGACATATTGGAGTTCATTCCTTCACATGTTGCCGTAAGCTCTTCTTTCCTATGTTCAAATATTACATTGTTAACTTATGTTTGCAAGCTACAATGATGATTTCAGTCATGCATACCTGCATTTTCTCCTCTAAAGCTTTTTCCCTTTAAACACATATAGTCTCCATGTGCTCCGTGATAAATGAATTAAAACTATTGGTTAAATCTTAGCTGTTGCTTGGTTATGACAGTTTGGGTTTTTCCCTTCCTTTACTCATTAGTTGATGAACAATCTGGAAGGATGTGATAGGGATTGTTGTAACAAGATTTATGTCGCACAAATTGTCTTTTTCTGGCGTACTTTCTGCTTATTCTGATAATAGATAGATGATTACCCTTTTTCAAAATGCGGGAAACATGATATTTGATGCATGTTTTGCATTAAGTCCACCACTGAGAAATGCACCTTGCTGTTGGCCTGGCAAATAAAGGAGAAAAGTGGTTGAAATTTTTGCAAGAGAAGTGAATTTATTGAACTTCCTCTCAATGTCTATGTCTATGATGGTGGAGGGCAGACAACTAATATCTACTGGTACCAGCCTATTACATCCAAGATTGTAAGCCTCTGGCTAGTGGTTGCCTATAGCTTTTGTTAGTGTCGTAAGAAGAGGTTAAGGAGTTACGCCTTACAAATTGCTTACCATCAGAGGGTTTAATGACTGACAAAAAGGAAAAGGCTCTTCTTTCGATTGATTACCACATTTAGATTGATTGTTTTTGTGGTTCAATTATAAAATTAGGTTTCCAGCATAGACATATTTTAAGAAATGGGAGGTGAACTAATTTACTTGAATTTATTGAGTTAGATCACTTCCTTCGTGTTCAAGGTTGAAATGAAATTATGATATATTTAGTTCATTTTTTTTTTTGCTGATATAACTTCTTCAATGTTGTGTGTGAACATATGATCTCTTAATGGTGTTTCTTAATTTTGAGAAATAAGTTTATCTTTTTAAGGTTGTTTTCCGTCTTTTTTTTTCCTGTTATTATTGTTCTTCTATGTTGTGTGTAAAAATATGGTCTCTTAATGTTGCTTCTTTAATTTTGATAAATAAGTTCATCATTTAAGATTGTTTTCCTTCTATTTTATTTATTGTTTTAGCTAACCTAGAGAATTTCCATTTTAAGTGATTGATTGAGCTCTCTCTGATGCAGGTGGTATTTGACCATGATGGTGAGAAGCATATGTCAGTAATTATTTTCATTCATTCTCCTTTACCTCTTTGGTTCCCATACTTGTTTCTTCACTTTCTTCTGCTTTGATGTTAAGACTGCGTTCACAAAGTAATAAGAAATCAGTACTATCTATTTACCACTTCACTGTATCATAGTGGATCCTTCATCAGGAACTCCTACCATTGCGTTTTCATCTGTCTCGATCTACAGATGTCTTTACCTGTGTTTCATATGTTCCTGCTAATGTCACAGCCTTGTCCTTTTTTGACTTCTCAAATGTATAAAAACAAGTTAAGCATTATTGACTTATATAAATCCGTTCATGAACACAGGCAATGTCCAATTGTGAAATTTCACAACCTAATACAAACTAGTTGTTTGTCTTTTCGTTATTCAAGGCATTGAGATTTGGTTGGGGTTAAAATCTATTGACTTTGATGTTGTTGATGCTCATCATGGTTATTCAGTGCATATAAAGATTTTGTATGGTTATCCTTTGCATGTTTCGATTAAGTGATCTACTAACCAATATGGTTGGGAGCTCCCTGTAAAATGGTGATACTAATTTACCAAGTTATGAAATCTTGACTCTTGAGTCAAGAGTTGTTTGAGGAGTTGGGTAGCTTTCTTTTCGAAGTTTTCAGATTAAGTAACTTTTCAGTGGTCAAACTTTTCTTTTCAGGAGTTCACTTTGGTCACACTACTGCCATGCCATCAAAAGAATGTTACATGGCAAAAGGTAAGAATCACCCCCTCTGTTATCTGGGGAGAGTGGGGATAATTGATTTGTATTGGTGGCAGCTGATAGCAATCTAGGGAAAGCCCATTTCCCATTTGTCTCTAAATGATATTTAACAAGCTGTTCTGGTCATGTTCCAATATAGATTGTTGCAAGCTGTGGGGAATATTTACCATTGAAATGGACATTGTTATGAGAAGACAGTTACTGAATATAAGATTGTCTTTGTAGTTTCTTAGTTATTTGCTGATGCTGACCACACATTAGTATTGTACATTTTTATCAAAAGAGGGTTTCCTCATGTGTAGATGCTTTGATCTATCCATTTTCATTTTTATTGAGGATTGTTTATACAATGATCATGATTTTTCATTGTACTTCTTTTTTCTTTTCCTTTTTTTTTCTTTTTTGGTGCAGCTTTCTTATTATTCTGCTTCTCTTTTCACATAGGATTGACTTTTCGTCACATGCTGTATCCCTCTTATAAGAGCAATCGTATTCCCACACCTGATACAGTTGTTCAAGGCCTTCAATATCTGAAGGCATCTATGAAAGCAATGTCCCTTAAAGTGATTGAGGTAGGTACTATGGTAGATATTCTGTCCGATAATTGTCATAAGTTTGCTTTATTGGGGTTTATTGCAGGTTCCTGGTGTTGAAGCAGATGACGTCATTGGAACTTTGGCTGTGAATAGTGTTTCAGCTGGATTTAAGGTCTTTCCCTAATGATCTTATTTGTATGGTTGATGCTAATTGTTTTTACAAGATTAGCAAATGGGTTGGATATTTATACTGAACATTTGTCCCCTTCTTCAGGGACAACCTACAGATCTAGGGTTGGCCGTTTTAACATGTCAGGCCATCCAGTTTACATGCAATTTGAGTTTGAAATAATTCAAAAGAATGAACTGCTGAGCTTTTAAGTGCTGCTTTTATTTTTATTTTATTTTATCTTCTGCCTCGTGAATTAATTTTGGGGTAATTTACTCTTTATAAAACAAGCTATGGTTTTGAATTTATGCTGGAACAGTTCTGTTACTTCTGTACATGGTGGCCTGTGATATTTGATTGAACAATTACATTTATATCACTGTATTATGTTCACCGATCTGCTACAAAAAGCATAAGAAAAGTTCTAATATTAAGTCCATGATGGTCAAGCATACATCTACATGAGGGAACTACCAGCCTGGCTTCCTTTTGTCATTTTGTAGATTTCCAGTTTCTTCTTTTCCTGAATTTATTTGTTATTCTTATATTGTCTGAGACAGGTACGGGTTGTCTCCCCAGACAAAGATTTCTTTCAAATCTTGTCACCTTCATTACGTCTTCTACGAATTGCTCCCCGTGGACCTGGGTGAGCATCATATTTCTATTGTTCATAGAAACAGAGGTCATACATAGGCTGCTGCTGCATTTGTTCTTAACGATTTGCAAGTTATACAACAGTAAATATTGAAAGCTATGATTTATAAAAATGTGATTCTTAAGTTTCTTGATGTTAAGTCAAGGCTAGTTAACGTTGATGCTTCATCTCATTTTCTTGAAATATAGAATTTAGATTAAATGGAAGGGCTCGAACTAATTGATGGTCATTTCTTTAGGATGGTTTCATTTGGAATAGAAGACTTCGTTAAAAGATATGGGGCATTAAAACCCTCTCAATTTGTTGATGTTGTTGCCCTTGCTGGTGATAAATCCGACAACATTCCAGGTTCAAAGCTTAACTATTTTATTTTTTGCCCCCTTGTTATGAGGAGCATGTTGATTGTCACTGATCATTTCCATCTAGGCTTCAATGCTTAAACATGGTTTTATGCGAATTTTTACTTCATTTTTTAAGTGGGTATAATTTGTCCTTATGTTTGCGATTTATATTTTATGTCGTATTTTAATGCTTGTAATAGTATCCTTATATTGCTTTGTTTATGTCTATTGATGCAGGTGTTGAAGGCATCGGGGAAATAAATGCTTTAAAGCTTATTACCAAATTTGGTATTGGTTTCCCCCTCTCTTTTTAGCTTTTCTGAGACACCTTCATTAATTAAATTTAAAGACTGCAATATGTTTTACCTCGTTCAATTAGATGATAGTTGTATGAAACATAACCTTGGTTTTCCTGGTCAATTTCATATGACTCATTATCCTGTACCCTGCCATGGTACAATGTGGAGATACCAGTTGCTTCTTTTTATTGCCGTCTATTTCTATCCTATTCTTGCAACACCATGATCCTGTTTTGCTTTGGCTGCACTGTCTCATGCAGTTACTTTATTTTTAGGAGTAGGTCAAAGATGTCAATTCGGGTTATCAATTATGAAGTTTAAAGCTTTTTAAAAATCCTTATAACAAATTAGTCCATATTCCTATTGATCATATTGGCTTCTAGGTTCGTTGGAGAAGCTGTTGCAAAGGGTGGATGAAGTTGAAGATGAACGTTTTAAGAAGGTATTTCCTTTTCGGTTTCAATGAAGTAAAATTTAATACTAAATATCCTCAAAAAACACTTGTTATTTGGAGATGCTATTATTACTAAATAGTCCTATCAAAATCGACTTCCCATATGAATGATATCTTTTACATTTTTTCTTAAGATTCACAACATCAAATACCATTGCTCTTTGTTCTATTTAGATGCAGTAAAAGTTGCAATATCGTTGTATGATGCCTACTTTTAAACTCTAACTGTAATTTCTTCACTCTTCCTTCTTGTTTCATTGTCACCTTCTGTGCTTTCTTTTTTGTACTCTCAGATTCCGAATGCTTTTAGTATCTGATATGCTTGGAAAACAATTTCTACAGATTTTAAAGGAAAATGCTGATCAGGCTATTCTTTGCAAGAACTTGGTAACATCCCTCACATTTTCTTTTTTAGTTGCTGTCATCCAAGTTATAATTATGATGAATGCTTATGATAATTTGATATGCTTAAATTTTGCAAGAATTATAGAAATCCCTTTGGATTAAGGAGATATTGTGTATCATTCAACATGTATACTTGTTGTTAAGTTTAAAATAAATGTTGACCATAAATTAAAACTTCTGAATACTATTCTTGCCATCAATAAAGACATTTCACAGTTTCACCAAAGAGGAGATGTGGATAGTTGCAGTCTAAAGTTAATTTTCAGTCTATGTGTTTGACATTGTTATGTGATTCTTACATGCTCATGAATTCAGACTTTGAGTTGCTACATGAACTGTTACCAATTTTTGCTGGCTGTCGAATCTAGATCCATAAACTCTTTTAATGATGCAAAGAAATGTTGACAAAGAATGAAATACAGAGAAAGAAGAGAGTATAATGATTACAGTAACTTAAAATTTTTATTCATGGCTGTATTCTTGAAGCATAGATTACATTCCATTTGAGTAAAATATAGACATGGGAGAAGCTTGCATTTAAGAGCAGAATGATATTGAGAACCAATTGATATATAACTATATATAGAACTAATAGTGTCACGCGTACCATTACGATTTGCGCACCTAACCTTTTCCATGTTTTCTTTAGTTGTTGTGCTCTTTAATGAAATTAATTTTTTTAAATTTTTTAGAACTATCCTCAAGGCTCATAGTGAGCAAGAAATAAAAATTAGTAATGGCAACTAGTACTTTTATAATGTCATCCCAATCGCATGAAATGCAAATATCAACCAAACCAATATCCATTTCTTTGCAATGAGTATTAGTAAAGCACATGTATATGAACAGATCATGCAAATTATACTTTATATTTTAATATGGTTTCATCATTTTCTTTTGAGACGCAACTAATATGATATAAAATTATATATGCATGCATTCAAGTATTTTTATTTCATTGTTATAGTTAACCATTTCAAGGATTTTGTGTGTATCTTGTTAATTATGTTCTGGTAAAACACTTACTTTACCATGAAATAGAAAGGAAAAGAAAAGAGCCTCAAAAGTTTATGATTTTGATGAACCGGTACTTTTTTAACTTTTTTTTTTTCCGAACAATGACAGGCAACTTTACGTTCTGATCTTCCATCGTACATGGTTCCGTTTAAGATACAAGACTTTGCATTTCGGAAACCACAGGTTCGTGCAATATATGTAACATGTATGTGCTAATGTCGTATTTCCCTCTGCGCCGAAATTTAACTTGTCTAGCTGTGATTCTTTGTATAGGACAATGGGGAAAAGTTTGTAAGCCTGTTGAGAGCAATTGGAGCTTATGCCGAAGGATTTTCTGCAGATCCAATTATCCGAAGAGCTTTTTATCTGTGGAACAAACTCGAATCATGACACTCACAAGCAAGAATTAACAAAAAACTGAGCCCCGAGATCGAAAGGACCGAAGAAATCTCGAAGAAATCGAAAGTTCTCGAGCAAAAGCTGATGGTTATTCCGAGCTTTTCGTATTATGGTTTTTATCGAGAATCTCGTATTGTTTCTCACTTTCTGCACCGAAAGCCCGAGTCGATCGATCTCTACGCTTGCAGGCAATTCTTGTGTGCAGATTTTAAAGCTACACATGTTATTAATCATTCGAATGTCGGCATTTTGTATTTTCGGGGACTCATTTCTACAAATTCTAATTTAATTATCTTGTCATCTCGAACTTGTCGTAACATCCATATATATTCATGTATCATTTTGCTCGTCGGAATTTCCAAGGGTATTTTGGTAATTGTAATCAGGCTAACTCTTCTAACTGTTGATATTGAGATCAATGTTCATGAACAGACAACTGCCTTGATTATTTATTTTCTTTCTATTCAACCTTTAAAGACAGTAAAACTTCAAGGTTATATTCGTAATTTACACCCAATAACAATTGAAAATTTATAGGTTTTATTTTTTATTTTCCTTTTTTTTTTACATGGGCCCAAATATATTCTCTTAATCAACCAAAAAAACAAAAGATCAACACATGAATGTGACTCATGGAAAGAGAATAAAAGAATGAAACATAAAGAACATAACTTGAGTTGATTCCATGAATAAAAATCCAGAAACACTAGAAACAAGAATCAAGTTTCACTTCAACTATTACTTGGAATACAAGAGGATCTAATTAAAGATATATCTATGCCTATTTAATATATATATATATATAATAATATATTTTACATTGTTATCATCTTCATCAAATGCTTCTAAGTTGTAAAGACAAAGACAAATAAATATAATGAACTATTATATTCACTTTCTTATTGAGTGACAAAATCTAAGAACTAGTAAATATTGATTAGAAAATTACTCATGCCAACTAAGACTTATTCTGTTTCTTGGTCTACTTCTAGAAAAAAATATAGTATTATATATAAACATATTTCATATTTTATGAAGCTTAGAATATTATGTTTATGTGAGTGAAAATATATATATATAGCGAAGATTTAATATATATAATTATAAAATATGAGAGAGTAGTTATTAACAATAAACATGTTTTGGTATATATTGAATAGAAGAGATCCTTTGCTTTCATAAATCTATTTTAAAAAATCTAAATAAAAAAGCTATCTTAATTACGACAACTTAATCACACTTTTTTTTTACTAATAGGTGACAAGCGCCATCCTAAATATTGATTAGGAAATTACTCATGCCAACTAAGACTTATTCTATTTCTTGGTCTCCTTCTAAAAAAGATATAGTATTATATATAAACATATTTCATATTTTATGAAGCTTAGAATATTATGTTTATGTGAGTGAATATATATATACCGAATATATAATATATATATATATATATAATTACAAATTATTATAGAGTAGTTATTAACAATAAACATGATATTGGTATACATTGAATAGAAGACTCCTTTGCTTTCATAAATCTATTTTAAAAAATATAAATAAAAAAAGCTTTCTTAAGTACAACAACTTAATCACACTTTAATCAAGGTTTAGGAAAGTAATTAATTAGATATATATATATATATACACACAATTATAATGAAAAAAATAAATAGTTATAATTAAATGAAGAATTAAATTAAGCATACATTTTATTATTAAACAAACATTATATTATATTATCTATTTTTTATTGTCAACCTCCTTGTCCAAAGAGATGACTTCCAAAGAAAGAGTTCTGAGTCTCCAATGAAACTTAAGTGTTTAACTAACTACCTTGAATTAGTTAATCTCACTTCAGTTAAACACTATATTTTTATAATTATTCCAAAGCTCTAATTAGGAAAGCATCCCCTAATTAATTATTCTACTTATTATATATATATATATATATATATATGAAAACCTTGACCCTTTTAAACCATTTACATAAAATATTATCAAAGACCAAGACTAATTATGGTCTTTGATTTTAGATCTTGCCAAGAATTTGTTCAAAGTAATACTTAGAAACTTTCAGATGACATGGATATTAATTTGGTTTGGTAGATGCGTGCATTTATATGTAAATTATTTGATTCATTAATTTAATAACATTAAATTTTAAAGAATGAAGCAAGTGATCTGTTGATGAGTTGTTTCAAGGTTGTGTTCTGAATGACTACAAATTTTATGGGTTTAATAATAATATTGCATGGCTTATTATAAAGCTTTACGTATGCATGAATGAGATGGCCAACCAATCCATGCAAACTTGGAAGCCACAAAGAAAAACACTTGGAAGTGCACCATAAGTGACAACCATGATATAATAATCTTATTATTTTTATCATCATCATTATTATTATTATAAAATGTTTATTTAAATTTATTATCAATTGTTATTTATTATCAATAATATAAAATGACAACTCTACCCTTGTTCGTCATGTTTATAAGTTCTTTTTCAATGAGAAGAATTTTATAGACATTGATAACAAAATTAATGTTAGAATGAAGAGAAGTATATGATTTAATAGATTTTTTTGTAAAATACTTTTTTTTCTAATATCGGACATTTGATACAATTACTTGATATTTTTTAAACAGATTAATTGAAGTAATATTTAATGATTAAGGGTACAAATGTAAAAATAAAATAAAATAATATTACAAAGGTGGCTAAGAATTAAAATATATATATATATATATATATGGAAAACAAAACATAAACTAATGGTGTGATATTGACATGCACTTGACTTGGAATTAAGCTTGAAAATGGAACCATAATTAAAAAAAATGATGAACAAATGAGTTGGGATTTAATGACTAAATCTTTCGTTGCAAAGGTGGCTAAGAAAACTCAAGCAATTTGCAAGTTAATTTACCAATAAAATTTGGTCACATTCTTCTTTGGTGTCTTTATACCTTGCCTCCTTCAAATTCTAATTTGAGATTTTTCCATGTTTTTTATGATTAATAATATGACTTTATATGAAATTTTATGTTTGGGTTACATATGATATTAGTATTAAAACTTTTTCCAAATAGATTGCGTGGTTAAGTTGTTGTATAAATGTTGCAAATTAAATTTGATAACATTACCGATTAAGTCTTGATTATCCGACAATGAAAGAGTGTTGGTTCGACTTTAATGTCCTAGCTAGTCCAAATTTACATATGAAATTTTATGTTTGGATTACATACAATATTAATTTTAAGACTTTTATCCAGTAAATGATCTTCAACGCAAGATTCATTGTTCTTGTATAAATGTTATAGATTTCGATAACACAAGCAATTAGGTTTTGATTATCCAACAATGAAGGAGCCTCGGTTTGGCTTTAATGTCCTAGTCAAATTTTACATATGAAAATTTCATGTTTGGATTACATATGATATTTATAATATTAAGACTTTTGTCGAGTAAATTGCGTTGCTCTTATATAAATGTTATAAAATTTGTTAACACATGGCGATTAGGTCTTGATCATCCGACAAGAAAGAGTGTTGGTTTGACTTTAATGTTAATCTAATCAAATTTTACAATGAGATCAAACTAGATAAGATTTTAACAAAGTATTTAAAAAAAGTCAATTATATTAGTTTAATTAGGAGAGCCGATGAGACCATGTAAATTGAAATCAATAGTCACAGTCAAACAAATAACTATAATTAATTTTAATTTTAAATATTGATCATAAGGTACCTTCTCGAATAAACCCTTGAGTATGTTTAGCATAAAATAAAAAATAGTTGTAATTAAATTATAAGTGATGCAAGTCTTGTAGAAGGTGAAAGGAAGCAAAATTAATTGTTTTTTGTTTATGTTTGTGAGCAAATATTCTAATGAAGATTTGTATCAGGGAGAAGTATATATTTAGGAATAAGATAATTGATTTTGGGTTCTTATTCTTCAAAGAATTTGGTGCTTATGTACTATAAAGTGCAAATTAAAGGTTACCTTACCATCTTATAAGAATTAGTGGCATTTGTGTAATGTGTTTGAGTGAACCATAATCTCATAATATTAGAACCTCACTTTGTCACCAACATTTCAAGGAATATTGTAGCCTTGTAGAATATTTTTTATTATTATTATTCTTATTTTTTAAGATAACATGTGATTGTTTCTAGGGTTAGGGTTAAAATGGCATCAATTAAATATTCCATCAGATTGTTAGAGATGTTAGTAACCAATAAAAATAAGTACTTATTTATGTTTTTATTCAAATGTAGTATTAGAAATAAACAGAAAATAAAATAACTGCTAGCAACACATTTTTCTAATTAAGATAGTGTATGGTTGAAAAATAAAAATTAATTTTTTTTATTGATCATATTTGATTCTTAAGTTATATATTATAAAAAATGATGTCTCTTATTTTAAATAGAACTTTTGACCCGGTTAGGAAAAACTTGAATCATCATTGATCAATTCCAATCTAACCACCGCTTTATATATATATATATATATATATATATATTTTAAACAATAAAAAATACGTACATATTAAAAATCATAAAATAATATTAAAAAATTTTATTGTTAAAATAGTCAAATTCAGCTTAAAATTTTTAAAATTTTGTGAAGTAAAAAAATATCTTAAAAAGCCGTCATCTTATGGAAGGTTGGCTAATCTACTGAAGTCACTGTCAATGCCACTGAATGAGAAGACTCTGTCTCATCTCCTAGCTGGTGATCACTATGCGCTTATTTGTTTTGTGTTCTCTTTTAATTTATATGATTTATTTACTTTTTAAAATCAATAATAATGAAAACAACATAAAAAAATTAATTATGATCAACTAACATATGAGTAGGTATTTCATTCCAACTCCCAAATCAAAGGTCAGAAGACTTGTCCACATTTCCTAACATAAATTATACTTAATATTTATCATAAAAATTATAATAAACTATTTATTATGACATATATAATTTTCAAACCCACTGTACATTTCACCCTAACAACTTCATCAAACAACATAAACATCAAAGACAAACACACTTCCAACATCAAATACTTCAAAAAATTAAAAATTAAAAATAAAACTAAAAATAGAGACACTAAGATCTTTGAACAACCTTGCAAACCAAACTGTTTTTCATCTCAAGAGACATCTTCAAACATTCACTAAGATCAACACCTTCACAAGCCTCCCATTTGAATCTTTGAAGCAATTGAGCTAACCAAAGATGAACATTAGCCAATGCCATTGTTTTACCAGGGCAAACTCTTCTCCCTGATCCAAAAGGCGCAATTCGAAGATCACTTCCCATAACACTAACATCTTCACCATCCATAAATCTCTCTGGTTTGAATTTTTCGGCGTCATGCCAAATAGATTCATCATGAGTAATTGCCCACATGTTCACCATCGCCGTCGTGCCAGCCGGTACAAAGTTATCGCCAATAAAAGTATCGTGTATCGCGAGCCGAGCCCAAGATAAGAGCGGGCCGGGCGGGTGTAGTCTTAGGCATTCTTTAACGATCGATTGGAGATAATGTAGCTTCGGTATGTCGGTTTCAGAAACTGAATTTGAGCTCCCGACTATGTTTTCGATCTCTAATTGCGCTTTGGATTGTATCTCTGGATGGAGTACCATTCTCGCCATTATCCATTCGAGTAGTATCGCCACCGTATCGGTTCCTCTGAATATCATTTCCTACATAGCAGTAAAAGAACGATGAAATCGATGGATTGAAGTAAAATAATTGCATAAAATTTGATAAAAGTCATTAGTAATCAATTGAATTCTCAGCTGAAACATGAATTCAAATCAATATTTTGCAGCAAAATAATCAAATCTATGTATGTATACCCAAAGAACAGCGATGATATCCGAATCAGAGAGCTTCTCCTCAGACTGAAAATGAAGCAAAACATCGACGAAATCAGCATTAATTTCATCGAAACTACCATTGGATCTTCTCTCCCTGTGTTCCTTAATGATCTGAAGAACAAAAACATCAACTTTCTTAATCAAATTCTTGCACCTTCTCCTCACACCCTGGAAATCAAACCAGCCAATCAAAGGCAAGTGATCACTCCAATTGAAAACTCCAAGCAATTCATATCCCTCCTTCACAAGCTCCTCCAACTCCAACCCATCATTCCCTTTCCCAAACTCATACTTCTTCCCAAAAACACTCATCATTATGCTATTCAATGCAGCAAAATGCAACACTTGCTTCAACTCAACCTTCCCATGTTTCCTCATAAGAGAATCAATCTGAGCCACCATTTGGGTCCCAATCTCCATCCTTTGTCCTGCAAGAGATGAGATCTTTTTGGGACTGAATAAATGGGTGGATGAGAGTCTTCTGAGGGTTCTCCAGTAGTCACCAAATGGGGCAAAACCCATGGCTCTGTGGAAGAGAAGTTCATAAGCTGATTCTTTGATTGGCCTGTCAGCAAAGGATGAGTTGTTGAGGATTTCTTTGGCTGAGTCTGGGTGGCTGGAGATGATGAACCTGGTGAAGCCAATGGAGAAGGCCATTAGATAAAGGGATTGGAAGGAGGTTGAGAGCTTGGCTAGAGCTCTGTGAGGGAGAGGACCAGAGAGGGAGAAGATGGTGCCTGGAGGACCTGGGATTCTTGAATGGGGTGGTGATCTTGAGGAACAAGCCCATAGGGAGACCTCCTGGGGAGAGGTGAAGGAGGAACAGGACAATTAGAGGAAGGAGAAGGAGAAGAAGGTAGAGATTGGTGTTGGAGAGGGTGAGAAAGATTAAGAATGGATCAATGTTGGAAGAAGACATGGATGCAAAAAGATCAAAAGAACTAAATTTTTATGAGGAAAAATAGTGCAAACAACTTGATTTGATGATGAATATGCAATGAAAAAAAATCCAAAGATTAGATTTTGATGAGAAAAATAGTGAGAAAGCTGGGTTTTGATTGTGAATGTGATGAAAAGATTGGATTTTGATGAGAATTGGAGAAGTTCTAGAGAAAATCTTGAAGCAAGGAAGTGAGGGAAGCGGAGGGGAACTGGGGAGAAAATAACAAGATTTTAATTAGAGAAAAAGTCCAAAGATTAGATTTTGATATGAAAATTGGTGAGAAAACTGTGTTTTGATTGTGAATGTGATAAAAAGATTGGATTTTGATGAGAATTGAATGAGTTTTAGAGAGAGAGAGAGAGAGGAAGAAGAATAGAGAGAGAAAATCCGGAAGCAAGGAAGTCAGGTAAGGAAGTGAGGGGAAGTGGGGATGAAAGTGTGGGGAAGAGGACGGTTATATATATAGAGCGGGGGTTTTGAAAATGGGTTGGAATTAAAGGGGTTAATATTTAACCATGGTTAGTTTTTTTTTTTAACTCTGGTTAAGTTAAGGTCAAAACTGAAGCTGGGCCTATCTAACTTCACCTAAGTCATTTCCTTTTATATGGGAATGACTTAGGTGAAGCTTGAGATAGCAGTAGCTAGTGTAGTTTCACTCATCGGATGTCTTTGACACGTGTCCCAAATATATATAAAAATATAATAACTTTCCTATAATGTCCTTACCTTTTTTTAAA
This sequence comes from Dioscorea cayenensis subsp. rotundata, assembly GCF_009730915.1. NCBI lineage: Eukaryota > Viridiplantae > Streptophyta > Magnoliopsida > Dioscoreales > Dioscoreaceae > Dioscorea > Dioscorea cayenensis. The sequence goes on along the minus strand of NC_052472.1, from coordinate 1,103,571 downwards.
AATTACTCATCTCATGCCACGTGTCAAACATCCAATGGTGAATTACACTAACTACACCTATCTAACTTCACCTAAGTCATTCCCTTTTTATATTAGTGTGCTAAGTTATTTGACTGTTATACCCTTGAAAGAATTGAGAGTTAATTTCATTTTTTTTACATGGTTTTTTTGTTTTTTTGCTGATTTGGATCCGATAACCCGTTTAATGGTTTAAGTTGTAAATGTGTATCATTTTTTTAATTAATTTTGATAGGTAATTAATACATGTTATGTATATTATATAAACAATGGATTATTACACTAAATTATTAAAAAAATATTTTTTTTTGTTTTTAGTTAAATATATTGCATTTTATTTTTTTTTCAAAAACAAATCCTCATTAGATATAAATATAAATAATTTTTTTAGCCAACTGTTTTTGTCTCTGGGTCTATTGATATATGATCCTTTGTGTAAGATGTTTATTATGGGAGAAAAACCTGAAAAATCATCCAAAATGAGAGCATAAGTATTTATTGAGCTTGCACTTATACTGTACTCCAATATATATTCATGATTTTCCTTAAACGAGGGTGATTGTACACTATTTGTCAAAAATAAATAATAATAATATTTTTTTCAAATTTTTATTGATTATTAAATAAAAAAATATGATTAATGGGTATATATATCCATAAACCTTAATTTTTAAAAAAAGAATATATTTGTAATTTATATTTTAACAAAGTCATATATGCAAATATATATAGAGTTTGTTTGGATTAGTTTTTTTGAAAAAAACCAAAAAGTGTTTCTTTAAAGTTATGCACTTCTGCGTTCAAAAAAAGTTATTTGTATTGATTTTTTTTGCAAAAAAAAAGAGCTGATAAAAAAATAAAAAAATGTTTTTTTTTTTTTAAGCTAGTCATATAGTGTTTTTTTGGAAAAAGCATTTATGAGAAGCTGTTTTAAGGTTATAAAAGTACTCTTTTCCAATAACTTATCTAAACATAAAATACTGAAAAACACTTTAATTTATTCTGAGAATAAAAAAAAATTTCTACTAAACCAAAAAAAAAAAGTTTTTTTATAAGCCAATTCAAACAAGGTCATATGTATTTATGAAAAATTCCCATATGCTTTTTTTAATATATATTTACCTTTCGGAAATGGCTCATTAACGCCACAAGTGAACTTGTTTAAGAAGGATCCGAACCCGATAAGCAAGGGAGGGTACTGTCAATGTGGATATTAACGGGTTGTGATCCGATAAGCCGTGAAGTTATAAGCCGACTCTTTTCGGCTCGGCTTCTTCTCAATTGCGACAATCAAGGCCACATAAAAATCGGGCAACGAGCCGAAGTGGCGGTGGATCTCGTGACGGGGGCGGGGCCCACTTGGCAACGTGAGCGCGAGCCGCGCCGCTTCCCGTGCAACGGCGGCGCCGGCTTCCACCCTCCAATGGCTCCGTTTCTTTCGCCAACCCAAGCCATTGACCAATTTCTACTATTTATTTATTTATTTATTTATTTATTTATTTACCATTGTTTATTATTTATATTTTTATAATTTCACAGTATTTTTATTTGGGTTTTTTTTTAAGTTGTTTTTTTTCAATTTATTTATATGGGCAGATATTAAACCGAGATGCTTTGTGTTGAATTGGCACAATTTTTTTAATATCTATATATATATCAAAAAACTCCAACAATTAAAAATTATCAAGCTAATTTTACAATTTTTTTCATTTATTGGACAAGCTACATTAAAAAACAGACATATGATAACAATAAATTTAACAATATATGTATTCTCACCCTGAACACCTTATATAAAAGATAAGATATCAATAGACCAAATATCATTGACCTGATTAGACATTTTGATTTAATGGTCTTCTAACCATTGTAATAAATATAATAATTCTTTATAGATTAATAAAAAAATAATTTAAAAAAAAAATTTTTGTTCAAGTACTAATCAATAAACAACCGTGAAAACGAATCTTATGAGTACGGTTGGGCACAATGCAGTACAAGTGGTTATAGTGCAACACAAGTACTTGTATTATTCTCTATTTGATATTTAATGAACAACACAATCTTTTTATTCGAATCTATATTTTATTCGTGGAAAGAGAACAAAAATTAATGTAACACCACTTTACATAATCCTACGTTTTTCTTAATAAAAAAAAATTAGCAAGACAAAATATTTTGATATTTTGTTCTACCACTTCAAATAATTTTATACTTGGTAAAATTATTAATACATAATTATATATTTTTTTAATTTAAAATATATTAATTAATAATTACTTACCAGATATATATCATTAATTCTGTTAACATGTCATTCTCTTTTTTTACATTATTATCCATTAAAAACAATATAGAATTTTGTTAATAATTTTTAAAATATTTTGGTTAAATGTTATAATTTTTAATTTTAATCGAAAGGCAATTAAAAAGTTATACTAGAGTTTTAGTAAAATAAGATTTTTAGCAACTTGAATTGTTCTTTCACTAACCCTTTACTAATATGAAATCTATAAAAGAAATTTTAACTATTTGTAGCTTTTAGAATGACAAAACAACACTCAACCAGCATTATAATTGGTTCAACCTTCAAAATATTGTGACAATATCATCAAACATAAGAAGACAATGTATTGGTGGCAATCATAAAAACCATGGATTAATTATTATTTATAAGTAATTATTTACCATATATTCATATGTCACATTGCAAATTCATTTAAAAATTATAATTACATGTATATCCTTCAAGAACAAAATTAGTTAGGAAACAATAAGAATTTATTTTTTTATATAGTTATATCTAGATTATATTATAGAAATTTGCTTCATTAAAAATAACATAATCTGTATTGTAATACATGTCAATAATCTTTTTGGTAAAGACAAGAAACTAAGTATCAACAGACATACAAAAATTGGTGTAAAATAAATAAGCATGAATTAGTGATTTTGGAGAACAGAAAGATGTAAGTTGCTACTGAGAAGGTTCATTTCATCCAATCTAATTTAACAAGCAAAAGATAAGAAAACACACATTCAACATAGCAATAGATATTACAATGGAGAACAAGTTTAGTAGCTAAACATTTCGAACATCGACAACTTTATGTTTTACTAGACATTACCTTTCAAGTTTCTGGTACAACATAGACTTTAATTTAGTTAGTTTTTGCCGGCACCACCGAAGAGATAATCAAGGGAAGAGCCTCCCCCAGGCGCGGCATGCACCTTTGTCGAAGGACGTTCCTGCACCGAAGTGTAATGTTTTACACATATATATGGATTCAAAATAAAGAGAAATAATTTTCAAAGCCTGTACTATCATGAAAAGTTCGAGATTGCATATTTAGTTTTTGATAATCACCCTCCAAAAGCGGATACATTGTTCCCTATTGCTTTCCGTCTATATTTTCAATATTGATGAGAACCTAATTCAATCCATAAACATATCGCATTATTTATCAATTTACATGTAACATGTCTAGAGTAAAAAATGGACCATTGAGTAGCTTTTTTCCTATCAAATGACCTAACAAAATTGTTCTTTCTGAGAGCTCACAAATAATCTTCAAAAGTACAGCGCCGAAATCAATCATAAGTAATGAATTCGCGGGGAAAGGATGTGTATGGTAATTACCACAATAAAATTAACAAGCACATGGAATTGAGAAGAACAAAAACACATATTTAACTTAGAATTAGCTAACAAAGGATGCAACAGATTATACCGTGATGAAATTGCCACAGTTCTGACCATCTGCTCGGAAATAATTGTTAGTAGTTTTCCCCTGGATGCCTGCTGGAATTTGTTTAGCATTATCAGCTGATGGTGGTGCGGGAACACTCACCGGAGGAGGTGCATTCTCAGTGGCTCGTTTGGGAGCTTCATTGCCCCCGAAAAGGTAATCCAAAGAGCTCTGTCCCCCTCCGCTACTGACTCCACGTCCCATAGCTAAATCCTAACTGATCATTAAATAAGATACTGTGAATGACTATAAAGAGCTATTTTTAAGCAAAGATTAAGAATTGAGAATGTATGACAAGAATAAGAAAATAAAGATCAGAAAGACTTAGCATTTATTGGGACCGATTTGAGAATAGTGTGTCATTGTTTCATGTATATAACAGAAAGAAAACAAATGGTCCACAATTTTCGTTTTCAGCAATAATTTCAACTGATCAAAATTTTAATTGTAATCACATTTGAAGTTTCAATAATTAGCACCACAAACAACAACAATTGAAGTTTTAAAAAGAATCACCATGAACAACAATAACAACAAGATGAAGAAGAACGGTTATTTCAAGATTTAAGCATTCAACCATTCTTTTTTTAATAACACATGCAAACATAGACGCATATGATCCAAGATTCCTCTTGATCAAGAAAGTAAGAATGACAACTATTTTTTTCTTTCATTTGCCCAATAAACAATTCATTACCATAAAACATGGTGCTTTCTTCTGTATAATGTAAATCCTGTATGTTGCCTATATATATATATATACACCTTTAATTGTTTACTTCTTCAAACCTTGTCCATTGCTAAATAAACATTCAATACCATAAGACAAGTTGCTTTCTTCTACAATATGTATGTCACTTATGTTGCTCCTTTACTATACATATATAAATATATACAATCCTACTCAAGATTCACAACAACTGAAAAAGATTAGGAAGAAAACATGACCTAGAAGCAACCAATTCAAACACAAACAAAGACATAGTTTATTTGAAAAATAGGAAATAGAGAGGAAAAAAATTAAATTTTTATGCATAAGATAAATCAATCACAAAAAAACAACACACAAGAACACTCTAAAACATTGGAAACAAGCCATTCAAGCCAAATCAAACATAAACCCATCATCCAATCCCTCAAAATCCAACAATTCGATACAAATACTAGCAATGGGCAAACCACAATTAATCAATTAAAAAACAATAACACACTAAAACGTAAAAAACACGCCGTTCAACCCAAATCAAACCTAAACCCACAAAAAACCAGCAATTCGCTACAAATCCTAGCAATGGCAACGGATCAAAGCACAAATCAAAGACGAAATCAACAAACATACATTTCTAAGACGATTTTGAACGAATTCATACAAAAAAATCAACCAAATCGCAGCAAAAGAAGGGATCTAAGCAATGAAAAACAAAGATTCAATGGACAAGGCCATGAATTCGATCCATACCTCACTAATTCTCGAGATCGATCCGGGGAGGAGAGAAGGAGCCGGCGAACGGAGGAGAAGGGAGGGCATCGTATATAAGAAAGAAGGCCACGTTGGGGGAAGGAATGAACGGTGGAGATGATGATCCAGTTGGTGAATCGGACGGTTGGATTTGATTGGAGTACCAACCGTGCAACGTGGGGGCCTCATCACCCGTCGGTGGTTTGTATTTAAAATTGCTTGTATATTTTCTGTTAATTTATTTTTTTCAAAATCATGTGG
>NC_052472.1:1068190-1097084 GCF_009730915.1 Dioscorea cayenensis subsp. rotundata | reverse complement strand
CAGTTACGTATTGTTTATACATGCTTCTCTGCTTTTGTTTGCCAAAGTTTTTGGGAAACTGATTCAGTTAAAATAGTTATAACTAACTGTGCTGACATGGCATAAGTCGGCCAGCTCAGCAAAACAAATTCCTCAGCTGATTCTTGCTGACATGTGCTTCTCCTCGTGACGGCGTGACCTTTGTATGAATTAAAATTCGGCTGAAGCTGAAATTGATGTTTTCCATCTCTCAATTCAGCCAATCTTCTCCTCATTTTTCTTTTCTTTAATCTTAACTTCTCCAACAATAGTCAGAAATAGAGAGGGAAGCGGAGACTTATATATATAGTGATTCTTTATCTTTCTCTTTTTATGATGTAATGTTGAATTAATAAGCTAGCAGTGGAACTTTATGAGGTGTATTTATTCTAGTGCAAGTTTCACCAACTCTTTATGTCACTATTTTTTTTTTTCCAATGCACGATTTATAGCGATTATATATATATATATATATATAGACTTAATAATTCATTGCACATATACCCTTAATTACTTTACTTTACTGAGTTTTAAAATTTAATTTCAAGTTTATTTATATATTATTAAAAATCATGTCGAATATGTGATGTGTTTGTTATATATATATATATATATATATAATGGTTAGGCTTCAACTTATTTTTATATGAATAATGCGTGCTGTTTGAAAGGGATGGATATGAAGCTCAGATTTTATTCCCTTAATATGGTCTTCTAAACAAAATTACTATTCATCTTCAGGGTTGTGTATATAAAAAATACTATTTTGTCATAAGAGATGGAAGGTATATAATAATTATAATCTTATATTTTGATTAGGATCTCATGCAGCTTATTTTATTTATTTATTTTTTTATAAAAAAAACACCGCCACTAGCAGTTAAGAGAATATACTTATCATCACTAGGAGCATCTTTAATGCTCAAACCCCTCCATAAGGAGAGGTTAATGTCCATTGACACCAAACACTCAATGGGTGGGACGTCCCATTCATTTTTTATTTTTAAAATTTAAAAGTGATGGGACCAATTTAAGGGTGTAAACATGCCGAGTCGAGTTGAGTATGACCATTTTTAAGTTTAGCTCGCCATTATTTTAACCAAGCTCGAGATGAAATTGAGCTGTCTTATCCAAACTCAAGCCGAGCTTAATTGAGCCTACATTGAGCTTTAGGTTCAACTTGTTTGCTTGAGAAAGATTGGTCATTTTTTTCGTAAGTAATACATCATCTGCGAAAGTAATTTGACTATTATTAAAAATATTGTTTTAAAATTAATATTGAAATATAATAAAAGTTATAAATTAATCTTATCTCTTAATTTTATTATACTTAAAATTAGTGTGATATGCAAATACATTTATTAAATAATGATCCCACATACTTGATACTAATATTTCCTATAAAAGTTTTATAAAATACTTTTACTATAAATGAGGATTGTTGATGATATATAAATAATTCTATTAATGATTTTTATAAATAAACTTGTTAATGATACTATAAATGATCACGAGTCTAAATGAGCATTTTATAACGATTCTTGTAAATGAGCTTTTAATGATACTATAAACGAGTTGTTCACAAGCCAGTTGAGCTTGGTGGTGTTTAAACTCGATTTGTTTACCTTACAAGCTTTAATAAATGAGCCGAATCGAGCTCTTAATGAGCCGAGCCTTCGAGCTTTTAACAAACGCATTGGTTCATTTACAACCCTAGGGACCATCTCCATTAAATAATTTTTTTTTAAATTTAAATTTTTTATTTTTATTTTTATCAACACAAATTGTTTATTTTTTTCCAAAATAATATAATAATTTATTATTAATAATAATATACTTTAATTATTTTAAATATTTAGTTTGTAATATAATTTTTTAATATATTATTTTATTATTTTATTAATAATATTTAATATTTATTAAATAATTATAATATGGGAGATAGTTTAATAGTTATGAGTTTAATGAGTTGATTGTGGGTCTCATTTTATAGTATAACTATTATGGGAGATAGTTTAATGGGTAAGAATTTAATGAATTGATGAGATGGCATGAGCATCAAACTCTAAGATAGTCTAACATTTAAAGTTGCCCTAATAAACATTCAAAGACTAAAATAAATTATTATTATTATTATTATTAATTGTGTAACTTATAACTTTAAAAATACATGAGAAATGAGGTTATAACATCTCACTAAAAAAAGTTAAATTAAAGATTTATAGTGCTTCTTTACTTTAATTTTTTTTCTATCCATTTGATGCAGAACAAATGAGCAATAAAGCTTTATATATAGAGCTCACCTTAGGATTAATTTCTTTTTTTTTTCTTTTTTCTTTTAAATGAACTATTCGAACTATAGCTTGTGTATATATATACATAAGAAATGAAGTTATAATCTAAGATCTCATTAAAAAAAAGTTAAATTAAAGATTTACCGTGCTTCTTTATTTATTTATTTTTATCCATTTGATGCAGACAAATGAACAATAAAACTTTATATTTAGTGCTCATCTTAGGGTTAATTTCTTTATTTTTTTTCTTTTAAATGAGCTATTCAAACTATAGCTTGTATGTATATATATATATACATGAGAAATGAAGTTATAATATAATTAAGATCTCACTAAAAAAAAAGTTAAACTAAAGATTTATAGTGCTTTTTTACCCTTTTTTTTTACCCATTAGTTGTTAACAAATGAACAATAAAACTTTATATGCAGCTCACTTTAAATAGGATTAATTTTTTTCTTTTAAATGAGCTATTCAAATTAATTATGGGTTATATATATATATATATATAAATATGAGAATATATCTTTATAGAATGCCTCTCAAGAGCCATCGGATAATAATCCAATAGCTCTCCTTGCACCACGATTTTAAAAAAAAATAATAATAATAAATCCTTGGACCCACTCAATTATCTCTCTTTTCTTGGGTCCTTTCTCTTAGTTTTTATGCATACGTTTGTAGACTTATTTTCTATAAATATATATATATAAAAGAAGAACTTTCATAGACCACCTTCAGGAATCCATACCCCTATGATATAAATTAAGATAAAGAAGTAAACCAACTACACCTTAGCATATGACACAATTGACCACCACAATCACTAAAGGCACACATTCCTTTAACTTCAAATCATCAGCAATCTGACTTGCTAATTAAGGTTTCTGCCAAGCTTGAGTTCACATCAACATGACATTAATAGCCTGCAAAGAAAATGTTATAGATGATCATAAAGCCAACAGTACTCCCCTCAATTATACTCAATTAGCTAGTATCAAAGAAAATTTTATCATAGGCACCTTTAAACTCCACAGGGCCTTCCACATTGAGCAAGTATTGGATTCCATGTTCTTTCTGTTGAAGAATTTGTAAATAGCTAGCTAGATGCAGTAATACTGTTACTGTTTGAGTTTAACCATGCCCAATGGCAAAATATACTCAAATATTGGAGAATATATATATTCAGACCTGAGCCAAACACCAGTTCAAGTTCTTGTACATCCCAACAATTGAAGAAGTAACATGATCATCAACACCAATATCATCAATATCATGAAAGATTGGTTTGGAGACCAAAGGAATATATAAAAAGGTAAGGTTAGCTAATTGATCCAAACGCTGGGTCTAAAAATCAATGTTTTGAAACTCGGTATGACTTGATCGGTTCAACCTGGTTTGATTGAACCCAATCACATCACTAAATCAGGTCATATAAAAACTTGGCGCAAGAAATTAATCTTGTTGATTTTACCGAGTACTCGGTGAACTAGTAGACTCGATTTAGTCAAATTGAGTTAATCCGGCTATATATATAAAAATAAATATTTAAACATAAAAGTGTTATGTATAAAATTTACTTTTTTATATAGTATATTGTATTTTGCTTAAATTTATATTTTAAAATTATATTAGTATACTGGGCCATTATGAAATGTTGGCTGGAATTCTGTATTATTATTTTTTAAAATTTTAATAATTTATAATATATCTTATATATAATTAAAATTATAAATAATATATATTATATTGATGACTGACTCAATCATGACCCAAGAGCCTTCCAGGTCACACTCCAGGGCAGGTTTTTGGCATTTTTGCAGAATTGTTAATTTATAGTGCCAGGAGCAATAAGGGGGAATAGAAACCTTCCACATTAATTTAAGATACATAAAACACATTTTTAGCTACAAAAGCATATTTTAAGGTCATCATCATCACAGCAATTTGAGCTTAACTGCTTCAGTAATTGTCACAATAATTAATGCTGCATTTTTCATCCATTTTTTTCTGCATGCAGTTTCTTCATGTTGTTGTTGATCTTGCAAACCTGTTTGAACTTGGAAAGAAGAAATGAAAATATATATGAAGGTGATAAAAGCAAACATAGCAAGTATGATTAAAAGAGATGAAGAAAAGAAACAAAAATAGAAAAACTAATAACTAGCTAGAACACAAACATAATTAAACATTTAATTTTTTAAACCACATATATCTCAAATTAAACTTAGAAATTATACAAAATTAAAAGAACTATATAAATTAACATTACAAGACTACCATACTCAAACCATATATATTTATACCATAGATAGATATATAGATCAAACAAACATGCATGCATGCATGTGGAACTATAGCAAACACACAAACTTCTCAAAAGACATAGTCTGAATCCTTTCCCCTAAGGTTTCTAAAGTAACCCTTAGGGTTAGCTTCAAAGGAACTCCTTGGCATGAGTGTGCCATGCCTTCCAGGGGCCTTCATCATCTTTGTAGAACCCCAAAGCAACACATGCAACAACACTTCAAACAACAATACAAGAAAAGAAGAATGAGAAGTATTGGCAAAACAATGGTGAGACCAATATGAAGCCAGTGTTTGAGTGTCTCATCTCTTGTCTCTGGTGGTAATAACTCATCAAGCTTTTTGGTGAAGAAGTCTACTGTGTTCCTCAAGAAGTGGATAATTAGGGTTAGGGTTTGTTGAATGAAGTCCTTAACTTTCTCTTTCACTTCTCCTTCTTCTCCTCCAACTACTTGCCTTATGATGAGTTTCTCTACCATCAACCTTCTGATCATCATCTTCTCCATTTTCTCTAGACTTAGAGGGAACTCAAGAAGGCTCAATTATTGAAGCAGAGTGGAAGTGGAGACTCATATATAGTGATTCTCTATTCTTTATTTTTCTTTTATTTACTTTTTCTTTTTTGATATGATGTTGAACCAATGAGCAATGAAGCTTTATGAGGTGCAATTATTCTAGTGCGGGTTTCACGGAGTCTTTATATCACTATTTTTTTCCAATGTATGTACATTTATAGATTATTAAAAATCATGTTGCATAAGTACTGCTGTGGTTCTGTTTTTTTTTTTGGATTAAATAATGGTTAGGCTTCACATAATTTATTTATATATGAATTATAATCTATTTATTAAGATGGTCTTCTAAACAAAATAATATCTTAAGGATTGCATGTATAAAAATTTACTATTAATTTCTCAAAGATGTTCAATATAAATTTAGTCCTACTTCAGGAGAGGTTGAAGGTTTATATATGATGATTATGTAAGAAAATTATAATAATCAATGTACCACAGAATTTCATAAATTATCTTTTTTTATGAAAAAATAGCCAAACCATAATTTTGTCGAAAAAATATAAATAAATAAATAAGAAAAAAAATACAAATAAACACGACATGAGTTCAAAATTAAACCAAACATAAAAATATAGTGATGAATGCGAACAAAAAATAAGTTAGACAAAAATATAAAAGATTGTTTACCCCTTTTAAAATCACATCAAATTAAACAAAAATACTAGAAAATTATCTGACATTTAACAATCCTTTTCTAATTAATAATAATAATAATACAAAAGACATATAACACTTAAGAAATGATCATTGTCTAAGCTCTTTTATATTAATTTGTGGGTCATTTTTTTTCTATTTAATCTTAAATTACATTTTAAATTGTTCATAATCTTATATTTTTATGTCTCCTCAAGGTTATTCTCTTGAGTTGCAACTTATTTTAATTTTTATTTTTATTTTTATAAACGATACCACTAGTAAGAAAATTTACTTTTCATCACTAATTAACAAAGCTCTCAAAAACTAACACAAATTATTATTAATTTTGAAGCATATAACTCTAAACAATACCTGAGAATTAAAGTTATACTACAAGATCTCACCCCCCACAAAAAAAAAAAAAAAGAAAAAAGGAAAAAAGAAAAAAAGATTTATAGTGCTTCTTAACTTTCTTTAACCATATGATGTAGAACAAGTAAGCAATAGAACTTTTGCATTCATTTAGTTACAAACCAAAGCTTGAACATTTGATGGAGCCCATGTTGATATCAATCTCAATAAGATTATCTTCTTCATTGCTATCTGAAACAACCTCCATTATTTCATGCTCTTGAAACACAAAACCTTCACTTATTTGCCCAAACACCGATGAATTCGGTCCCTCTGACGACGTATTTCTTGCATCAGTTAGTTCAATCTCAATGAAGCTATCTTCATCCGGTATCGAGCATTCGCAGCAATCCTGCAAGTGATATAAACCTTCACCATCATCATCATTAGAAATAAAGCAATTTGAGGAAAGTATTTCATTCTCTGATACAACCACATTGCTGCAGTTTTTTTCATCCATTTTTTCTGCATGTTTTTTCATGTTGCTGTTGATCTTGCAAAACTGTTTGAACTTGGAAGAAGAAATGACAAGAAGATATGAAGTTGATAGAAGCAAACATAGCAGAATAATTACAAGAGATGAAGAAGATAAAGAATAATAATAACTAGAACACAAAGTGAGAAGAAAAGATACTGCTTCCATTGCTTGATCAATTCATGAACAAACATGCACAAGATATATATATATATATATATATATAAGTGTTATTGTTTTCATACACCTCGAAAAACTCTTTATTTTCTTTATAGTTATATATAACTCACTAAAATCTTCGCCCATAGTTATACCTGTCAACTATGTGGAAATCTAAGATGTGAAATGGCCATAATGCTCCTGACTATAACTTTAAAGGATGAAAAACCATATATAAAAGAGACTTATATGAGTTCTTAACTCTAAGAATTTCATCTCATTTCTGCAATTTGTCTAATATGACAAAAATGTGATATCTGGATATATATATATATATATATATATATATAGCTACTAAAAAAAGAAAGAAGAAAAACAGCAACAAGAAGAGAGTTTCATACACAATCAAAACTTTTATATGAAAAAAAAAAACATATATAAAAGAGAGCATTATGAGAAGGGAATTATGAAAGAGTGATTAATGTGTTAATGTGATCACAGTTCCCATGATTCACTCCTTTTGATTAAAATTGTTTCACATTTTCCAATTTCTAGGTGTGGTCCTGCTCCTGGCACTGTTACTATCTTTGGTTTGAGAGCTACAATGTTCATGAAAATTAGAGAGAGACCATGTGAAGGGATTGGAGCCCAACCAATGCCATGAAGTTTCCCTAAAATTAAATTAAATGGAGAACATGATCAAACATTCAAAAGATGTACAATTAGAAATTTTTTATTTTTTATTTTTGCACATCTCAAGAAGGGAATGTACCACACTTGACATTATCTTTTATGCTTCTTATTGCTTTCTTAATTAATGCTTTCTTTAATCTTAAAAATTTCAAGTCCTCATCTAATATTTAGTTATTTACTTTATCAATCAAAGGTTGAGGATTCGAGATACTTCTATACCAAAGTTTTTGTTCAATGAAAAAATACCAAAACTATTTTTGAGGGTCACTTTTAATGCTTACTTGTTTAGTGTTCTGAATTTTATTTTATTTTCTTTTTTTGCTAGTTCATTAATTAGTCTATGCATATGATTGAATTCGAACAAATTGATTCCTTAAATAAGAATCAGAAATGAATAAGCATGTTTTGAATTCCAATCCATCATTAACATGTCCACTTCTACGGTTCCTTACAATGGAAACAAAACCCGAACATCTTCGGATGAGTTTAATTTATTTAACTAAGATTTACAGGCCTTTTATCATTGTTAATCTACCTCAGTACACATCCAAAGAAAGCCTGGTGAAGACTTGGTCATGGCTTCTTTGTTTCATATATACAGTACCACTATCAAAACCTCATAAATACTGACAAAGAATTTTGTAATTGCATGTATATACCTTCAAGACTGAGATTCTTAAATACACATGTTTATCAGGTATATATGCAACAGAAAGAAAATTTTACGTTATTAATAATTTGCAGATTATAATAGACCACCTGTTCATATCATGTTACATACAAAACTGTCAGTAGAATGCGTCATCTCTGTTGAATGATAGAAAGACTAACTTTACGATAAACTCAACAAATGTATGATAATGTAAATACTTTTTAACATGAAATCAAGTAATCGTGTTTGCAATAAAAAAGAATGCATGTGATTCGCCAAATCACAGGTGACAATGGGAGTAAAAAGGATTGAAGGATCGATCTGATAGATTGGCTCCACGACGCAAAGTAGAGCCACAAAGATCGTTGCACGAACAAAACTTTTTAACAAATTAGCAAACATTAGCTGCAAATGGACTTCAATGGAGGAAAAAAGCCATCAGTCGGTTCTTGTGCCAGAGAGAACATGCTGTACATTGAGAGAATAAACGGGGAGAGGCTGATGGGTTTGGCTAATTTGGAAAAAACCGATGAATTTACACGAGTTTGGGGGGACCAATTGAAGACATTTACATCAGGAACACAAAATTGATGGAGTTTCATTGATGACAATGATGAGATGAAATTTATTTTTTTGCATGCATGAATCTCCTTAATAAGAGTTTCACTACTGAACTGTTAAAATTCAGATCATTGCAATTAATGAATAGTTTTCTCATTGTTCTGTGAACATCGGTGAACATAGAAAAAAGTTACAGCCTGACCTGAAGAGAAGAGCAAGAAGACCAGATAACGATTTTTTTGAAGTTTATCAGGGGCCCTTGGCTTTGTTAGACTGAGATTCAGACAAGATGTATTCCACCACATCCTGGCAACATTTAAGATTATCTACCTTTGTATCAGGAATCTCAATGGAGAACTCCTGCTCAAGGGCCATGACCAGCTCCACTCTGTCCAAGCTGTCCAAAGAGAGGTCCTTCTGGAAATCAGCTGTTTCTGTAACCTGCAACAAGTTCAAGCATTAACTGTAATCAATTTATTAATATCAAATAGTATAATAATAGATCAAAAGCTTATAGAATAGTGATGATAAACAACACATCACAATAAAATACCTGAATTTTAGCATTGACATGAAGGCAAAACAGATAATGAAGGTAGAAGGAACCGAGTAAAGAATATAACAAATAATGGGGCTACAAACATTGATAGGATCATCTATGATTAACAATTGAACATTGCAACTGATCAATCATAAAAACCAAAAACATGAATTGTTTTTGTGGATTAACAAAGCTTTCAAATCTAGAGAGAAGAATGATATCAAATTCATGTTCAGATAAATTTAAAACCAAATCAGAAAGTTCATGTTCAGATAAATGCTTTAGGCCTCCTTTGAGAGCATCATGAATTAAAAAACATCAACCCGGCAGACATAAATAATACTCCTATGGATCTTTAGCAAAATAACCAAAATTTTAATTATTAAATTATCACTGGATTTAAGCTCTTGTCAATTGGCCAGAAGATATATACAACAAAGGCTTCATGAAAAATTAACACCGAGTTAAGGTTAAAAACAAAAATAGCTTTAAGTTTTGATTGTTTTCTAAAGGAAGTGAATTGTATTGGCCCAAAGGCGGCATTAATTTGATCTCTAACTCTTAAACAGGATCAAGACAAATGATTCAAGATAAAAGAAAGTCCAAACTACATACATACAAATAGAATTGGCAATACACCATCCCTCCAGAAAGTATCAAATTTTCAAATAGAAACACAAGGGAGTGTACTAATTTCGTTTGGCTAACAGCAAAGCGATTCAAGACACCTGCATAATTTCCTCATCCAAAAAAAGAAAACCTTTCCATTTACCTTGTCATTAGAATATAATTAGGGCACATCTTCAAGCCCTTCACTGAAAAACAAGAGAAGATTGAAACATAGAAGACAAATACATGTGGTTCAGATTTTGGCCTATGTTACTATATCTCAGTATCCAATATAAATCTATAACCAAAGCTGCAAACTGCCAAAGTGTTATGTAAGAGTATGCAAAAACCTCACATCCACTTGAATGGCATATTGAATCAATAAACTAAGAGATTACAAGAGACAACAAGTGGAAAGAGGCATAGATAATTATTGAACAGTAAGGCCAAAAGGACTCACAAAAAATTGCTAGGATGCTTGTTCTCCAAGAAAGAGACAAGGTTCAGGTTGAGAGGTATCACTAAAAAGCAAGTTCAACCTTTTCAAGGACTAGCAGCAATCGAGAGAATATCAATCCAAGAACACAATATTCTACACACTTCCAACTTATCAAACTTCTTAAAAAGCTCACATCCTTCAGATCAAATTTAAGGGTACTTTCCTCAAAACTACGGCAATCGAGTAAATCAACATCGAGAAAATACAGGGGACCACAATTGTAAGGAGTTGTGCTTAATTATTGAAAAATAATAAGGTCAAACAACACACAATGACGCAAACAAGATAACAATCAATTTCAACCTTTGCAATGGCAAGCAAGCATACATTGGATAATATCAAAGCTTGAGAGAAAACCAATCTAAAATACAACCAAGCAAACAAGACACCAAATCAAAGAACCAAATTCAAAGAAAAGAAAATACCTTGATGGCATCCAACCTATCAAACTTCTTGACAAGCTCGATAACCCTCGAGGTGATCTCTTCAGAGCCATTCTTGCTTGCAAAACCGCACATCAATCGTGCCAGCTTGCCGGCATTCCTCCCTCCATCCCCAACCACAACAAGCCGCGAATTGCAGCTCAATCGAACACATCTCAGCACAGAAGACTTTATATGTTGCATGGTTTAGCTTAAACTGCAAAAAAAATCAAACTTTTACGGAATAAAACCCTAGAACTCCGATTCCAGTTCCTTTTCTATCTAAAAGAGATCAAATCAAAGCAAGAATAGAAGAGAAATCATACCTAGAATAGGGATTCCTCCGAGATGCGTTAATGACGGCAGAGGAATGGGCAAAGCGATTAGGGTTTTGGAGAAGACGGGAGAGAATTGCCGCGCTGTTTAGATTCAAACAGCATTATTTTTTAAGAGTGTGATGACGTGGCGATATTTCATTGGTTGGTAGTTTTGCACTAATAACCTCTATATTAAAATTATTAAACCACTACTCCCTACGTACTTTTTATTTGTTGTAGTTAACGGAATCTCACATACTAAAAAATAATTTAGTTATTTCACAAAATTTTATAAAAAAATAGTTATCTTTTTAAAATTACCTCTAATTTATAATTTTACATTTTTCTCCCATATTTAATTCCAATAAGAGAATTGAGGGGGTGTTTGGATGCCAAGATTGAAGTGGGAGTGAGGGGGGGAGTGGTTGTAAGCCCTTGTTTGGGCATACATTAGTGGGAATGAGGGTGGATTATGGAAGGAGTGAGACTCACCCACGTGAGTGAGTCTCACTCCCCAAGAATTAGGGCGGATTGGTCGTGATTGGATAGAAAATGACATATATGCCCTTCTGTCTTTTTTTTCTTTTTGAACACGATTATTCCATCGCTATTTATGGCAAAGAGAAAATAAAAGAGATGGCAAGGAAAAATTTTCATATTATTATTATTTTTCAATGTTATTACAAATATTTATTTTTGATAATTAATTAGTTAATTTTTATGTGTTACGTAAAATATAATTAAAAAATAACTCATTATAGTTAATACCATTAATTACTTACTAATTAATAATATTAATATTTGAATATAATACTTATAATAAAATTATAGTATTATAAAAATTAAATAGTTATATCTTATAATTAATTAGTTACATTTTTTTCAATGTTTTAAAAAAATTATAATTAAAAACAACTCATTATATTTAACACCATTAATTAATAGCTAATTAATGATATTAAAATCTCATCCCAAAAATTAGAATGAAATTATAGTATAATAAAATTAAATATTTATTTTTGATAATTAAAAAATATATATAACTAAAAATAACTCATTATTATATATACAATATCATTTATATGGATGAGGGACATAAGTGTCATTTTACCATATCTACTTTCTTTACCTTTTCCATTCCCAATAAATTACACTCTCCAAATCCTACCAACCAAACACATCCTTCATTCTCACTCCTCCTCCATTACCCCTCATGTCACTCCCAATCCACTCCTCCCCCAATCCACTCTTGGCATCCAAACACCCCCTGAATGGAGTGTTAAGGGTAATTTTGGAAAATAAATAATAAATGCTTCTTGATGTTAGAAAGTGATAGATAAAAAAAACATGGATTTGTGACAGATAAAAAAGAATGGAGGGAGTACTTTCTATAAGTTGAAAATATTCAGCGGGATAAAAACCTAATAAATGAATAATTTTATAAATTTGAAAATAAAAATATCTTTATAATACATAATATCATTGGACATTATTGAATTCATACCACCAAACATAATTTTATTAGAGTAAATTATTTAAATAATCACCAAATTATTTTGTTATTTTATTTGAGTTAGCGAATTATAAAAAATTTCATTTAGTTACCCTAACTTTATATTTATGTTCAATTAGGTCACCGGGCTAACTCTATTAACAACATATTGACGTAGCATGTCACGTCAATATGCTCTCTTGCCACATCAGCATACCATTTGGATAAAAAGCTTTTTTACTTTGAAGATAATCAACTCATATAACTAGTCATTTATATCAAATAAACAAAAGATAATTTAATTTTGAATTTTTAAATTTTTTAGTCAGATAGATTAGAGCAATGCCCCGTCAACATGTTATTAATAAAATTAGCGCGGGTGACCTAATTGAACATGAATATAAAGTTAGAATACCCAATTGAAAATTTTTATAATTTGGTTATTTAAATAATGTATCCATTTTATCAAGAGCAAAACTTAAGCACAATTAACCACTTTTACAGGGTTTATCATGCAAAACAAGTTGCATAATTTTCAAATGCATTTTATTCTGTTCACAAATACAATACCATTGCTATACAAACACACACACATTGAAAGAAATTTGAAAGATGCACATAAACAAGAACCACAATTGAGAGTTCAATTTCACTAATTTTCATCACCAATATCTCCCCATCTCACATTATACTTTGCTGCAAGATAATGTGCACCAACTGGACCTCTGCTTCCATACGGGTAAAGCTCCGGTGCAACCTTATCGGTGTCTAATTCTTTGAGTACAGGTGTAAAGATTGCCCATGCAGCATCAAGTTCATCACTTCTAATAAAAAGCCGACGTTCTCCTTCTATTGCATCTAACAGCAGCCGTTCGTATGCGTCCGGTATCTCTATCGGGTATCTACACATGAAACAAACATTGCAGAAATCATACATATATGTTTAGCCTGTTACATTTGTCATGTCAATGTATGAGATATGTGTTTGAATGTTATCATACCTTGAAGAGTAAAGAAGATTAAGGTTGCTTCGATCGAGTCTCATACTCAGACCGGGAATCTTGTTATTGATCTTCAGATAAATAGCTTCATTAGGTTGCACACGAATGACGAGCTCATTGGTTGTTTTATCCAAATCAGTACCGAATGTTCGCTTATACAAGTTACCCGGAACATGCCTGAACTGAACTCTGATCTCTGCTCTGAACTCCAATTTTAACTTCATTATGCACTTGCCAAAAAGAGATAAGAATGGAATTTAAAATAGCAATTCTTACCGTCTCGTGTGCAAGGCCTTTCCAGCTTTCATCAAGAAAGGCACACCATCCCATCGAACATTATCGATAAAAAGAGCTGCTGCTGCAAATGTCGGAGTAAGGCTGTTCTTTGGCACAGTAGGGTCATCTGTGTACCCAGGAAACGATTTCCCGCCCTTTGTATGACCCTTATATTGCCCAATCACAACATCATCTAGTTGCAATTTCCTCATCGATCGCAAAACTTTTACCTAGTAACAATGGAGTAATTCTTTACTTGCATGCTCGTGGGCGTGTGTGTATATATATTTGTATTGGTAGAGAGTTATCAATAAAGAACCTTTTCATTTCGAATATCTTCCGCATCTAAACTGACGGGGGTTTCCATAGCGAACAATGCTAATATTTGGAGGAGATGATTCTGCATTATGTCACGAATGATCCCATAACTATCAAAATAGCTGCAGATCATACACAGGAACTAACAACATTAGCTTCTTTTTCACTTGCTTAATTAGCAAAACATAAACAGAAATTCACAACAGACCCGCCTCGACCCTCAGTCCCGAAATCTTCAGAGAATATGAGCTGCACATTTCTGATGTATTGCCGAGACCATAACGGTTCAAATACGAGATTTGAAAAACGAAGAACTGAGAGATTCTCAACAAGTTCTTTCCCTAAGTAATGATCAATCCTACAAAACAAAGAAAAGAATTCCCAATCACTAATTATTGATGAATATCATCTTTATCTGAAGTAAAAAAGATTTAATCTGTATGACACACCGAAAAATTTGGTCTTCAGACAAATACTGCTTTAGACACCGTGTGAGTTCAGCTGATGAGTCAGAGTCACGGCCAAACGGTTTTTCAACAATGACTCTGGTCCATCCAGTTGGAGAAGAAGCATGACGGCTAGCACATCGTACAACATCAACAAACACATTTGGAGGAATCGATAGGTAAAACAATCTATTTGGCTTTCTCCCTTCCTACATATTCAATGAAACAGAAGACGAAAAATTTAAGTATGACAATCTTAGTAATAACAACTTAAGACAAGCACATACCTCCTTTAATTTAAGCTTTTTGTCCAACTCCGCAAAGTCATCCTCAGAATTATACTGTCCTGAATGATAGAAACATCTTTGCAAAAATTGCTCCATCTTATCACCGCAATTTTCGCTGCAAAATGGTCAAACAGGTAATCACAGACGAAACTACTGAATGCCGAAATTTCTTTGCACACTGACATACATTCAAAAGAATACCTCTTATCAATTCTGCAAGTGAGAGTCCCACTAATCATATTTCTTAGTTCTTCATCAGTTAGTTTACTACGAGCATAACCAAAGACCGTAAAATGCTGCAGAACCGGACTGATTTATTCAGCAAATAGAAGAGAGCAATACAAAAAGTTAAGAGACAAATCAGACCTCTGGAAGCCAATCTTCATAAAATAAAGCAAACAATGCAGGAAATATCTTCTTCCTGGCAAGATCTCCAGAAGCTCCAACAACAGTTATACTGATTGTAGTTTCATTATGTTTGGACTCGGACAAGTGACCGATTTGATCTTCTATGGGTGAGTTCTCAGATAAACCTACATATATCCCCATTAAAAGTACAGAAAATTACAAAGAATACTTGAGAATTTATTCTCTCTTCAACCGCCCTAAATCATATAACACAGACAACTCAAGCTGAATAATGAAATATCTCAATCCAATGGAAAACAAAATTGCAGCATTTTGAGTAACCTTCAATGTAGACTGTAGAGTATCTATAGAAAGCATCAACATTTATTAAATCATATAGCACAAAAACCTCAATCCAAACATTGAAATAATCAATCAATAGAAAGAAACAGAATCTCAATCTAATGGGGGAAAAAATCAAGAAAACATCATAATAATCATACAATCAAAATAATGAAAAATCTCAATTTGATGGGAAAAATTGCAACATTTTTTAGTAACAACCAATGCACAATGTCTCAATTGAATCTCAATCTCCCTTCAACCACAACAAATCATGCAACACAAGCAACTAAAACCAAACATCAAAACATAAATCACAATGTTGCAAGAAAGAAACTCACCATCCTGAAAGGAAACAGCATTTAGTGGATGCCCATTGGAGGATTTCATCAAAAAACTCCTCCTTTGAAGTGGTAATAACACACAACTCATCCTTCTCCTTGAAATGCTATCTTCTGGTTTGGAAGAAGATGCAGAGAAGACCAATGAAGAACAAGCTCTGAAACAACAAGTAGCCATTGATGAGGAGAAATGGAATCAAACAAGGATTCAAAGGGGAAATCTTTGGAACAGAGCTTTGTTAATGGAGTTCTGAGATGGAGAGTGTGCTTTGTTTTGTTCTTGTTGTGATATCCATTCTGTTGATTGTGTGGCTCCAACATATTTTGGATCTTATTATTATACTTTTTCTTTTTAATTATTGTTTTCATTTAAACCCTTTATAAATGCTAAAATTAGATATTTCTACTCAACTTTTCTGTTTTTTTCCTTTTTTTTTTTTTCAATTCTCCACAAAATCAATCACATGTTTTTCTCTTGATCTCTATAGCAATAATCAAGTTGAATAACATTTTAAAAAAATTAGATAAACCACATTCATTTAAAAAAAAAGATAAAAAAAATAAAATAAAACAAAAAACAACCCATTCCACTAGATGTGGCAGAAGGACACAAAACAACAACTGAAACAAACAAACACAAAGAAAGAAAATAGAACAACAACAAGAGAAAGGAGAAAGACGGCAACAATCCTAGACAGAGATGGAACTGGATCCCCCTAGGACCGAAAGAAAGTAGATCATCTAGCCAGAGTCAGGGAGGATGGTCGAATCTCTTGGTGCACTCACTACCTCAGCATGAGTCCCAATGAATTTCAAGCTGCGCTTGGTTGAAGCAATAGAGTCATCTAGTTTGATTCTTTTGGTTTTTGGAGTTGCATTCCACCATAGAAGAAGTATATGATCAATTTTACAAAAAATAGAGCTAATCGGCAAAAACTTGGCATTAAAAACACGTTCATTTCTTTTAAGTCATATGCAAAGTTGGATAACCCTATCTCAACCATAATTAATTTTAATGTTTTTTTAAAAAAAAAAATTTAATGATTATTTTCTGAGTATTACTAGTACCAATTAATCTTATGTTGTTTTTATTTTGTTATGCATTACACTCACCATTGGTAGATCTCATGATTTTATCTGACATTATTATCTTGTTTTATTTAATTTCTCATTTGTTTGTATAGTTATAACTGTTTTTTTATTTTTAGTAAAATTATAATTTATCCATTATTATTAAAAAAAATTATGCGCATGGCTGGAAAGATGGAAACAAAATCAAAAGTTATTCCAAATTATTCCAAACTCTCAAGCTATGCAACATTTTAGGATAACTTGTAACAGGAATAAGTAATCTAAAAAAATCTAAAAAATAAAAATAAATTTAAATAAATAAAAAATGGTTAAATAACTTTTTTTAGATTCAACTTAGCAACTTAACATTATTCGAGTCTAGTTATAGGCATTTCAAATATTGGTTTTTTGTGCTAGTTGTATGCATAAAAATTTTAATATATTTTACATTCATGGTTTTTTTTTTTTATAAATGCAATAATCACAATCGGAGGTATGCACACAGGCCGAGAATTGAATATCTAAACCAAATGTCCTCATTAGGTGACTGCGGAGTGAGGGTTATAAGTCTACACCCACAATCGAAAATCAAATATCACCATTACATTTAATGGAACTTAAATAAATTTTTTTATATATTTCACATCAACATTTTTCATTGTAGGAACAATATTATTGGCCGTTAAACTCTTTGACATCCATGACATCTTCTTTACAAGTCAAACACATACTAAATTATTATTATTTTTTAAATGCTAACTATCAACTCTTAATACCATATAATATTTAAAAATAATATGATTTAGATCAGTTGAATTTATTTTATGTCAATCTTTTTGAGAAAATTCGATCGGAATTGAACAAGTTATATAAGTAAAATAATCAAACTTGAGCACTTTGCCAATAAAAATATCAGTTGAACACTTTCTTCATAATGGAATTCAAATGCCTAACTTCCTTTTTTTTTTTTATAAACATAAAATTAAATTCGAAAAACTAAGATTGTTATACAATGCAAAATGCTATATATAATGAACTTACTAAATAATTTTTTAAATGACGTAGATCTCCAAAATTCAAATCATTCTTATTCTTCTAAACTGTAAATTCTAAACATTAAACTTTAAATTCTAAACTTTATAAAATGTTATAAAACCCTAAGCTAAAACTCTAAAACTTTAAATTTATAAAACCTAAGCTCTATGACCCTAAATCAAAAAAAGAACACAATTTTTGAGAGAGAGAAAGATAGTAGGAGAAAGAGAAAAAAATGACATAAATGCTAACTTGACATTAAAAAAAATATATATTAAAAAACACTATTATATATAATAACGGAGCCAGAAATTATAGAAAAGAGAGACAAATAGAACTTTTTAAATCAAAGTTCAAGTATATTCAAAAAATTATCTAATAACACAAGTTAAATAGTTATTTAATTAGTTTCTAAAGTAAAAGGTTTTTTACATAAACTAATACTATAAAAACAATAAGATTAAATTCATGATTGATCGGTATGAGTTCTCATAATTTGAATATAATGAACAACTGCCTCGATATCTACACAACTAAAGATATAATCAACTAAGAATCGATCAATAATTTTGTTATATCGTTGAATCTTCACAATCTTCATGGCAATGTTACAAACTTATATATAGACAAATGGATATAAAATATTTCTTCTTCTTGCTAGTCTCATAGTTAGATCATAATTTCTTAGTAGACCATTAAAATATATGATTAAACTCATATCAATAATATAAATCTCTAAGTTACTAGAATGTAATATTAATCACTTCTTATGGGAAGTTGGTACATAAGAGAAGATGTAAAATAGTTGAAGAATGTTTGCTCCAAAAGAATATTATTATTATTATTACTATATTTATTTCTTTGGAAACTTTTTTGTTGAAAGTATCAATTATTAAATGAAGTTACAAGAAGAAGAAAAAGAAGAGATATACCCTTCTTTAGTAAGATGCGGTCCATTAAGAGCAAATCCTAAGTTATTTTTACACATGTACATCATTTTTTTAATCTTGTCATCCAATTGTTTTTTTTTTTCAAATGTTTTTTTTTTAATTTGTTCTTCTTTGTAATATTTTAGAAAACAAATGTTAAAAGTGGCATAGCAAAAAAAAAAGCAATTTATATTAAATAAAAAAAATATTATTAAATATATTAAAATTACAATTTTTATACTAAGGGGCCGTTTGGTTTGCTGTAGTGTAGAAAGATTACCATATGTTACGTGGTAATCTAAAAATATTACTACATTTGGCATTACACTGGTAATATGATGGTAATATCACATTACCAACATAACATTATCAAGAAAGTTGGTAAGCCTATTACCACCAAATTTGGTATCTATCTTGGATTACCGTGGTAATCTCATAACTTTTTATATTTTACCATAAACCAAACACGGTAATGAACTATTACCGATAATAAGAGTTCCCAACTAAATATGATTATATCAAATTATCACAATATTCCCAACCATATAACATTCCCACCCATATTAACATGGTAATCTCGTTACGTAATAATATGTCATTACCACGAACCAAACGGCCAGGGGGTTACATATATTATTATTTTTATACAATTATATAATAAATAAATTTTCAACATACCCTTCTTGTTGAGGGTGACAATGACACATACAAATATAAATTTTTGTATTATATTCCATTAATATATCAACTTATACTGCCATCTTATAAAAGTTCTAATTAAAAAGTACCTCCAATCGTTTCCAAATTTCAATCTTACCTAAAAGATCTTTTCAATCTTTCTAACAATTCAAGTCATTATATTTTAAAAGCTATACTTTTTATTTTTATTTTTTATATTTTTCATATTTTGAAAATATTATTTGTTTTATGTTTTATATTTTTTAATTTACACTTGGGCATACACAAAGTCTTGCGGATCTTGACAAATTCATCAATGAAAGAAATAAATAAAATAATAATTTCATATAAAGGCCATGTTTAATAGGTGCAGAGTATTACCACAATTGATCCATCAATAGTGATCCTCATAACTAGCAGAGAAGATAGAATTGACTTAAGTACAACTCAATCATAATCAAAGAGATAGTTCTAGTTTTTTTTTTTTTACAAAAAGAATAGACAGATCCGAAAAACCCCGTTAGTCAATCGGGAGGCGTGTATAGGTTTTTGGTAGAAGCAAGTGAAGGTGGGACCTACGCACATATGGGCGTTAAGACCACCCACACACAACCACCGAGCATTTCTCAAACTGAAAGATTATTGATAAAGTGGCAACAAGTTGCAGGAGAAATGCTATTTGAGACGAAATATTCGTCCGAAACCATGTACCGAATGACATGGCTGAATGATGTGGCATCCACATCATCCCATTTTCTCTCACCCCCAAATAAATAAATAACCAACCCTAAATTTTACATCATATCTTCTTCACCATCCTCATTATCTCGCCTGGCACCATCGCCGACATCGCCACTGTCGCCGATGTTGTCGCCGCCAACGAAGTCGGGATCAGCAGCTATCTCCGCCACCGCAACCTCGTCCCTCTTCGCAGCTGCTGCATAGCATCACCGACGACCACAATCGCCAACACTACCTCATCTATGACCTCAGAGGAAGAAAATTATACTATATATTGCCGAAGGTCTTGCTTACTTGAACTATAGAGCGAAGCCAGCTATCTATCACAGAGATATCGAAGGTAATTTGATGAGTTGTGCTTGGATTTTGGGGGTTGTTTTGATGATTTCTATGGTTTTTTTGAGGTCATGAGTTTGAAAGGAAAGGAAGCTCCCATCAACTTTTTGCGAGTACATTTTTTTCCTATAAAATTTCCTCGTTTTTCCAATTTTTTTTTAAAATTAAAAAATTGTTTATTTTAATCTAATTTGATCAATTAGCTTATTTTTTTTTCATTTATGATCATACACAATGTAGAATGCTTGTGAAGTGTTTGTTTGAATCCCACAATGTAATTTTGCTCGAGTTTTTTTTATTGTGATGATGATGGTGGTGAAATGCCCACATAGTGTTTGTTTAAATGCACAATGGAAAAGCAATGTTCTTGCTTTATATAAATTCTGCAATATTTCAGATAATGTTGATGATGTTACGATGGACTTGGAACAGGTGACATCTATGGACAGTACTCAGACCTTTTGTTGCTGTTTGAGTATGGTGGGTTCCCCCCGGCATCAAACTATTTATTCCTTGTGGACTATGTAGATTGTGGCAAGCAAATCATTAAGATAATCTGCCTGCTCTTGGCTTACAAAATTAAGTTCACAGACAACAACTTCCTCATTGATAATATTTTGTGGTTTTTGGCTTACAAAATCAACTCCAGCCTCTTGCACCTCAATGAGTGGTTTGTGTGTACTGGGATCAATGCCTCTTTGCCTCAACTTCTTCTCATATTTCATTTTCTTTCTCTTCTCCTTGTACCTCATTACTTTGGCCTCTCTAAGATAACTTTCACCTTCTCACTAGTCAAAGAACTACAGCGTGAATAAAAAACTAAAAAAAAAAACACTAAAAGAAACAGAACCTGCTTGAAGAAATGCAAAACTAAAGCTTCATGATATCATGTTTTAATAAGAACAATCCACAAATATGCCATTTAACCTTATCACTTCAAAAAATGCCCCAAAACCACAAATATGACCTAAAAAGAGCCAACTTTAACCTTCTCACTAATGAAAGCATTACATAATTAGAACAAATGAACAATCAAACCAAACACCAAAAGCAAAAGAACAATCCAAACAAATACAAAACAAAAACTCCACCAAGCAACAACAACATTGCCACATTCTTAAACAACTCATTAACCACAAAAAAATCACCAAAAAACATGCAATTAAAACAGGAAAATACAAGGCAACGGAAAACAATTGGACAGAGAGACAATTCATCAAACACATGATACCTATGAATCAGAGAACAAAAACAGACAGAGATACATAGGGAATACAAATTCCGGCTTCCTAATGATCTTGGTGACAATCTTAATGGAATCCTTGAGGATGTCGAAGTCCACCACGGCGTCGAAGGGGATGTTGGTGCTAAGGTTCAAAGTTGGCATCTTTGCTATGAAAATGAGAACACGCACGAAGAAGGACGAGGTAGCGTTGGCGATCGTGGTCGTCGGTGATGCTATGTAGCAGCAGCGGAGAGGGACGAAGTTGCGGTGTCGGAGATAGGTGATGATCTCAACTTCACTGGTGGCGACGACATTAGCGACGGTGGCGGTGGCGTCAGGCGAGCAATCGCGGAGAGGGACGGGGTTGCCGTGGCTGAGATAGCTGCTGATCTCGACTTCAATAGCGACGACGATGTCGGCGACGGTGGTGATGTCGGCAATGATGGCTTCAGGCTCGATAGCGAGGATGGTGGCGTCAGGCGAGATAGCGAGGATGGTGAAGAAGATATGATGTAAAATTTAGGGTTGGTTATTTGTTTATTTGGGGGTGAGAGAAAATGGGATGATGTGGATGCCACATCATTCAACCACGTCATTCGGTCCATGGTTTCGGATGAATATTTCGTCTCAAATAGCATTTCTCCTTTTCAATCTTTCTAACAATTCAAGTCATTATATTTTAAAAGCTATACTTTTTATTTTTATTTTTTATATTTTTCATATTTTGAAAATATTATTTGTTTTATGTTTTATATTTTTTAATTTACACTTGGGCATACACAAAGTCTTGCGGATCTTGACAAATTCATCAATGAAAGAAATAAATAAAATAATAATTTCATATAAAGGCCATGTTTAATAGGTGCAGAGTATTACCACAATTGATCCATCAATAGTGATCCTCATAACTAGCAGAGAAGATAGAATTGACTTAAGTACAACTCAATCATAATCAAAGAGATAGTTCTAGTTTTTTTTTTTTTACAAAAAGAATAGACAGTCCGAAAACCCCGTTAGTCAATCAGGAGCGTGTATAGGTTTTGGTAGAGCAAGTGAAGGTGGGACCTACGCACATATGGGCGTTAAGACCACCCACACACAACCACCGAGCATTTCTCAAACTGAAAGATTATTGATAAAGTGGCAACAAGTTGCAGGTGGCAACCCATGAAGTGGTGGTTTGATATAGTGACTTAGTCAAATTCAAATCACAAGTGATTTCAGATTATGGAGAGTAGTTGCAAATCAAACTAAATGTTATTTTTGGAGAAGATTCAAATTGACAAGATGGTCTTAAGAGTAGGTCATGTGGTTTGTATTCATCAAGGAGATTTTTGATTGGAGAGCAAATTTTGTAGATATGTGATAAAGAGGCATGAAGAAAAGTTGCATGGATTAATCAATCTAAAGATAGTGTTTATTGTTTATGGTGATCATCAGGGGCGGAGCGACAGGGGGGCAAGGGGGGCGGACGCCCCCCTGTCGCCGGCGGGGTCTATTGACCCCGCCTGCTCGTTCCCTTCCGACGAGCTCCATCGCCCCCCTTCTTTCCCGACGCTCTTACTAGCCCACCTTCCGCCCTCCCCTCCCTCCGGCCCTCCCTTTCGCTTCACCCCTTATGAAGTTTTTTTAATATTTTTTTTATTTTTTTTCATTTCTTTATCTTTATATATTATTATATTTTTATATTTTCATTATATTATATTTTTTTTAATTTATCTTTTTAGTTAAATGATTTGATTTTTTTTTTCTTAGATGTTTTTGTTAAGTTTGTTATTTTTAGAAATTTTGAGAATTTGTAAAAATATGTATGATTGATTAATGTCGATTGATTTAAGGATTTGAGAAATATTAAAGCTTTGATTTAGTAATAAATATTTTTTTTAAAAAAAATTATGATTAATTTAAATAAGAGTTTAAATGAAAGTTATTATTTTTTAAAAATATTTAAATATCAATTAATTTTGTAATTAATAAGATTTTCAATGTAAGTAATTTATAAAATTAAATTTTTTTAAAAATTATTTAAATGATTTCAGATAAATTATTAAATTATATATGTCGAGAATTTTTTTAATTTAAAATATTATCTATATTTTTATAATTATAAATCAAAACAACATCAACTGAAGAATAAGGCCAATGAAATAATTATTTTAAGCCCTTTATTTTTTTAAATCCTCATCTTTAGATTTTTTTAATAATAATTTTAAAAACTCAAATTTTAAAAGACCATTAATAATTATCATAATAAAAAAAATATTTTAATTTAATATTTAATCATTGTAATTTAGTCTTGGTTAATTTTTAATTTTAAAATAATACATTAAGATATTAAATATTTTATTTTGATGCTTAATCAGTCATATCTTTTCTAACTGACTTTTCAAAATTCTATTATGATCATCTGTAATGGCTTTTTCATGCATTTGTTTCTCCAAAATTAATATAATATTTATTTTTTTAATTATAAATAAGAGCTTTTGTAGTTTTTATACCATTACAATTTTTTTGTTAGGTTTTTTACTTTGTTGAGTTTTATTCACAAATTTTAAATATATAATTTTATATTGAATTTAGTAGTATGTGAAAAAATAAACAATCATCAATAGATATTTATTAAAATAAAATTTAAATAAAGTTAATTTTTATTAAATAAATTAGGGAGTTTATTCTAAAAATTCCAAAGTATAGACCTCTAGTTAGCCAAATTTTGAGTCGAATTATAAAGAAATCAAATTTTGATAAAAATACTTATTTTGATATATTAATTAATTTTAACTGTTTCTCTTAAATTTTACATATTGTTATAAAAAAATTAAACCTATTTATAATTTAAATTTTTTTATTAATTAATTATTTTAAAAACTCAGTCATTTCCCTCACTACAGATGGCAGGGTGGTTGGGCAAAGTGAGCCTTCAATGATGAAACCATATATTGATATATCCATGTACCTTATAGGATCATTATTATTATTATTATTATTATTATTATTTTACTTTTTAGTGAATTATTTCTCTGAATTTGGCCTCTTAAATAAAAGCATATGGTGTCAAATTGTAATACCAAATTATTGTACTTTTGTTTTTGTGCATTGCGGGTGTGAGTGTTTAACTATTGAAAATTTACAAATTCAAATATCAATATATCAAAGGTATAATAATAAATATAATAAGAATAAATAACTTGGGATGATGAATATTCATTCATGAACCCAAGTTAATAAATATCTAACCATATTATTCACACAAATTCAAATATGTATGGTATGTATGTGAATGAGGGAGGGTGACTCTTGAGTCAATAGTTTTAAGTCTTGCAAATAAAAACAAAAGACTTGTTTAGAAGATGGGACCTAAAAGCAAACACGGCTTGACGCGGATGCCATATAAATTGGTCCTAAAGACCAAGTCAACTGCCCTTCATTCAAATTCACACTACTTTTAAACCCTTTTTTTTTTTGGTACATGTATATGTATATATGGAGATATATACATCTCAAGAATATGGTAAATAATAAATATAAGGTTTAGGTACCTTAATAATTAACCTTTACATTTGCATCTGATTATATACTAGTATTCAATGTTTACAAGGTAAATCCAAATTATAAAAGCTTGAATTGTATAAATATATGTTTTTAAATTAAAATTTTTGTGTATCTAAAAAAACACCCAATATAAAAGATCTATTTTTTTATATAAATTTTTGAGTTTTCAAATTGATTTAGAGACTATAGATCCTAAAAGATATGTGTATAAAAAAAACAAAAAATAAAATAAAATAAAATATTAGTATAATCACTATATATATATATATATATATAACAGTCACTATTTTCATAGTATTGCTAAATAATACATTCAAAATGTTATTCCTTGTTAACTGCTTTGCATGTAAATATACATTTTCAATTTATTAAAATATATGAATTATGTTAAGTTAACAAAACGAACTATTATAAAAAAGGCTTCATCTAATATAAATATATATATATAACAAAGACTTAAGGAAGGAGTCTTCTCCTTTTCTTTCTAGAGAGAAGTTTCTTTGTTCTTTCATCATAATTTCGTATTAAAAAGAGTGACTCGATCATATATATATATATATATATATATATATATATATATATATATATATATATTCACCTTTGAAAAGTCTTCCTCATTTTTCATTAATTTTCAATCCCATACCCATAAATTGACACATTCAATACTCTTGTCTATATATATATGTGTGTGTGTGTTTGTGTAGAAGGTGGTCATCTTTCAACTACCATCCTCCTATTTCACTTGCAACATAGAAAGAAAGAGATAGATAGATCATAAAGAGACATGGAAGGCAAGGAACAACCAAAGAAGTCCTTCTTCTTAGCTTTTCTCCTTCTCTTCATTACCATCTCAACTCTCTCCATCTTCTTCTACAACTACTCATTCCTTCTTGAAACCTTATACATTACCATCAATGATTTCATATCTAGAAAAGCCATGTTCCTCTTTTGCAATGTTATCCTATTCATTCTTGCCATAGACTCCGGCTTGTTTCGCTCTTCGATGTCGTCGATAAGTCTTTACGATGAGCTTCTCATTCGAAAGGAAGAGTCTCGAAAGCCCGAAGCCGATGTCATTGAAAAGAAGCTCATCCTTGATAGTCCTATGCATGACAATGATGAAGAAGTAGTACTACTAGTAAAAGAAGAAGAAGGAAATGATAAAGAGGAAGATGAAGAGAAGAGGAATGAAGGGATGGAGTTAGTAGTTGTGGATGATCAAATGGAGAAGTTAGAAGTGGAGGAGTTGAACAAAAGGATTGAGGAGTTCATAGAGAAGGTGAAGCAAAGAAGGAGGTTAGAAGATATGCAACTTATCATGGTTTCATGAATTAATTAATGCAAGTTGTTATGAAGCAAGAGAACATATTTTTCTTCTTGTTGTTCTTCTTGATGTTTTGTATGTATATGCAATTTAGATTTTTGAGAGAAAGAGAATATGTTCTCTAATTATATAATTTTGTTCTTCTATCTAGACTTCAATGAGTGATTAAAATAAAATGTTCTGTTAATTATATATATATATATATAAGTTTATAAGTGGAGAAAGTTTCCTTTCCTCTGTTTTCCTCTGTTTTCCTTCAATGTAAGCGCATAACACCGTTTCTTACGGAAAATTTAAGGGAAATTTCGGGGAAAACAATTTTTTTACAGTTGGAACTTTGTGTAGCCGTTATCTGTATCTCTTAAAATAAAATATTTTATTTTGAAAAAAAATTGATTAGTGGAAGATATAAAATTTGAAATAAGTTTTTTATTTTTTATTTATAATTTTTTTAACGGATGCAACAAGCATATGTATAATTAATATGGGTGCGTACAAACTGTGAATTTCAGCCCGAATCCATAATTAATGATTTATTATCACTAATGTGTTTAGAGTGGGTTTTAAACTCGGGGTTTTCAATCTTCATACCAACGTCTTATGTAGTAAAGTCAATTTCGCTAGTTATGTAGTCTTTTGGCAATAATTTTTCCCCCACTATTTTTCTTTCACACATGCACAAAACACCATTTTTTTTTAATAGAAGTTGTGAGATAATTAGGGTAAAAGTGGGATATGTTCAAGCTTGTCCAATTGTAATTAAAAAACAGTACCTATGTTGAAGCACTATTCCAAATCAAGTTGTTCAATTTTTTTTTTTTAACATATTGAAGTAGTTGATCACAACCCAACTTGCATAAAACATAGGTCATGCAATTATCTTGAATTATAATCCACTTGCAATAATGAAAATTTTTAAATTGATAAAATTATATATAAATATTTGTAAATTGTGTATAAGTTCCCAGTTATCTTCTCCTACAAGTATCCTAATCAATAATTAATTATGAATGAGTTGCTTCTTGTATTTTTCCCATTGTCATTTTCTTTTCCTTATCACTAAATGAGTGGCCTTACAAAAATTTAAAAAAAAATGGTTTTTTTTAATTATAAAAAACCAACATGATTATATATATATATAACTTTGAAAAAACTATTGTCGATTGTATGAATGATGTCAAATTATTATACCCGTTATGTTCTAGATGATATACATGTTATAATTGACAGAACTAAAAATATCACAATCCCGTAAAGATAAATTAATTCCAGAAATTATCCTTATTTTAAATTATTGTCTAAAACTATTTGAGAAAAGTCGGAATCACTAGTAATTATCAATAAATCTCATCACATGTCATGTACACAACACCTGTCAACACTCGTATAGTATTATATAAATAGTGACATGTTAACTTATTTTTATTTTAAAATTTATTATTATAATTAACTATTATTATTACAATTATTATTATTATTTTAATAAGGTGAACGAGTTACTCACCTTAATTTAATTAATATTATGAGTTTATTATTAACCTCACATTTGATAGGAAAAATAAATTTAGAGAAAGATGAACAAAATTATTTTAACAGATAAATTTCAAAGTTCTTTTTTTTTAAAAAAAATTGAGAATATCGAAAGGAATACAAAAGGACTAGTCAATTGAACAAAAAGCAGAAGAATATGAGAGGGATTGAGGTGACAATAGACAAAGAAATTGACTAAAAAGATAACCAAGATCTACATCAACCTTTGGTTTGAATACAATATATATTTATGGATTAAAAGTAATTATTTTATTTGTTATTTGTTACAATATAATAAATTAATTATGGGTTCTTTTGCTTAATCCAGCCTATGTAAAAATGAGAATTGCTTATATACCTATATAAAAATAATATTTGATGTTAAAAATAGAGATTTCTCCTTTCTCTTCATTTATTTTGGTGGGAGCAATAACTTTGCTTGTAGGAGTAGCCAA
>NC_052472.1:1012591-1067190 GCF_009730915.1 Dioscorea cayenensis subsp. rotundata | reverse complement strand
TTTTTTTTTATAAAAATAATTATTTAATTTCTGCATAAAATATTTAATTGAAATTTATATAAATGGCCAATTATTTCTTTAGTCTAGAGTGTTCATGTTCGGTGGAGGGCACATGTTTGAATTTCAAGCGAGTGAAAACATATTTGAATTTCAAGTCATTGTGGTGTAAGGGCATAAACATGTGGAGATGTTAACTCCTTGTCTATATCAAAGTTGTCAGACTCGGTCTGAGTATTAATTTAGTTAAATTAAAGGGTCAGGGTCGATAGGTTAGATCAGATCTAGGGATGCAAGTGAGGTGAAGAAACTTTGTTCCCTTCAGGGAGGATTCCTCGAAATAAACCCTCCATGAGGCAAAGACGGGTAATGTATTTCCCCGCCCTGTGGGATCCCCACCCCGCTCACCACGATAATACCTGTGGAAAGAATGATTCCCCGATTTTTAAATTAAATATTATATATATATATATATTAAAAATAATTCATATAATTAATTTTATTTATTAAAAAAATTCAATATTGATATAATATTATAATGATCAAATATTTGAGTTTTAAAAATTTTAATTTTGGTATTTATTAATAATGTTTTAAATTTTTAATAGAAATTAGTGTTACTCCAATGCAATACTTGGAGATAATTATATGAAAAACTGTTTTAAAAATTTTAATCAAAGTATTTTTATTTCCTATTATAGATAAATATGCTATATTAAAATTAAGATTAAATTGATTGATTTATCAACTTTATCTCACCTTGTAAGTAGGGTTGTAAATGAGCCGAGCCGAGTCGAGCTTTGCCTTGTTTAATCTTGGCTCGTTACTATTTAATCGAGCTTGAACTCGAGCCGAGTTTTTTTCGAGCTTCATTTTTTATGTTCAAGCTTGGCTCGTTACTATTTTAACCGAGCTCGAGCTCTAATCGAGCTTCTTTCGAGCTTCATGCTCGAGCTCAACTTGTTAAGAAAATTCGAAGCTTAGACTTAGCTAGCTAACTTGATTAAGGCTTGACTATTTTTTTTATATTTTATTTTTTTATTTAGTAAACTTATTTAATGAATCATTATCAAGTGTGACTCAACTCGATTTGAGTTTGATTATATTAATGATTATTACAAATAAAATTGTAAATGATCATCGTAAAGCGAGCTTTTTAATTATACAATAAACAAGTTCTTCACAAGATTTAATGAGCCGAGTTTGGTGGTGTTCAAGCTTGGCTCGTTTATCTTATGAGCTCATTTAACTTAATGAACTAGTTGACCTGAGCTTTTAATGAGCTTAGCCTTCGAATAGTAGTTTATAGCCCTATATGTGTAACTCAAATTGACAACAATGACATAGTCACATATACACATTAATATACATATGCATATACATACATACATATATATATATATATATATAAAAACGAGCTCACAATTGAGCTTATAAACGAGCTTGGTCACGAGCTGTGTTCGCGAGCCAAAACGAGCCGAGCTTTTGGCTGCTCAAGCTTGGCTCGTTTATTAATCGAGCTTGAAAATGATGTTCAAGCTTGGCTCGTTTACAATATGAGCTAAACACGAACGAGTCTTTATCGAGCCGAACACCGAGCTACTCACGAACGGCTCGGCTCAAATACACCCCTACTTGTAAGTACAACATCTCTTATAAAATCCCAACTTTCGCAGTTCTCCTTCTTCAATTCTTCATACCATCGATTAATTCGTTAATTTGTTGTTTTCTCATGCATTAAATAATACTTTTTTTTAGGAATATTTTGTTTATTTTTTTAATTTCATATATAATGTGTTACATGTGTAATTTAGAAAAATATATTTGGCGGGATAAGGATTCCTAGACCCCGCGGGGGGAATAAGTGGGGGAAATTTCTCCCCTGCGGGGGATTTTGAGGCGGGGAATCCCCACACCGTGGGAACGGGGATGGGTATCCCATTCCCCACCCTACACTGCCCCACTTACATCCCTAACCGAGTCGAACTGGGGTTAAACCGGGTCAATAATAAAATATTAAAAAATATATTATAATAATTAATAATGATACAAAATAATATAACTTATATTTTAATATTTAAAAACATAATTAATTAAATATTTAATACTTTTTTAAATTTTTAATATTTAAAATTTTAATTTTATATACTATCATTAATTTTAAAAAATACATAAAATATTTAAAAATCATAATAATTGAATTCCCCAGCCCTCGATCCTATCACATCTCTATCGGGACTCACACAAGAAAAAATTCAAAAAAATCACGTGAACCACCTCTCTCTCTCTCTCTCTCTCTTAAGCCGTCTCTGTCTCGGTTCCCAATCGGCCATCTCTCTCTCTCTTTTGCTTCTCAAGCGACCATCCCTCTGTCTTCTCAAGCGACCATTCCTCTGTCTCTTGCTTCTCAGTTAGCCGTCTCTCTCTTTTGTTTCTAAGTTCTACTTCGCTTCTTCAGATCTTCTCATCACGGCCGGTTGTCTCTGTGGAGCTTTTCCCTCACTTATCCTGTTCTCGTTATTCTTTTTTTTTAACTCGTTAGACCTAGCCAGGTCAATCAGTTTTCGGGTAAACCTAGACCGGTCCGGCTGGTTCGATCAGAAAAATCAGGAACCGGCCATGAAGCCGATCCTGCTTGACTCATTGACTCGTCTTTGAGAAAACCCGACCAAAAATTGGTGACCCAGCCAGTTTACCCAGAAACCAATTGACCCGGCCGGGTCTAACGAGTTAAAAAAAACGATAACAAGAACAAGACAATGAGAGAAAAGCTTCACAGAGACGGTCGGCCGTGATGAGAAAATCTGAAGAAGTGAGGTAGAACTTAGAAGCAAAAGAGAGAGATGGCTGACTGAGAAGCAAGAGACAGAGAGACAGTCGATTGAGAAGCAAGAGAGAGATGGCCGATTGGGAAACGAGACAGAGAGATGGCTGAGAGAGAGAGAGAGAAAGAGAGGTGTGGTTCACGTGATTTTTTTGAATTTTTTTCTTGTGTGAGTCCCGATAGAGGGGTGATAGGATCGAGGGCTAGGGAATTCAATTATTATGATCGAGGTCTATACATTCCCTGACGTAATTTGTTATTTTTATCAAATATATATAAATATATATAATTATGTGATATTTAATATTTTTTAATACATGTATTATGTCTATAGATTTCAAATTTAAGAAAATCTAGAATTGTTCCATTAAGTCATTAGATTTACATGTAACGGTTACTATCATCCCATGTACAATATCAAACAATGATTATACACATTAATTAACAATAAATCTGAAATTCTTTTTTTACTTTGAATACTTTTAAAATATTTTAAAAAACAATAATTTTCCATATGTACACAGTTGAAGTTTACCTTATACCTTGGTAATGAAAGAAATGTTTTTTTAATATATGTTTTCTCACACCAAAGTTTAAAATTTTTTAAATATTTCTATTATTTGAAAACTAAATGTGTTACTTTTATTTTTGATTTTTTGGCATTTACTAATTTCTTCTCTAAGAGAACTTAAATTTATAGGAAATAAATAGTGTATAAAGAGCATTAGGTACTAGCTAGGTAGGGGGCCGAATAAATACAAATATAGATTTTGAAATTTGAACATGACATGCCAATTTAGAGGGAAAGCATGGTCCCCATCTACAGTCAAAATAATTGAATATTATTGTGAATTTATTATATTCAATATATATATATATATATATATTTCTTTTAACTCTCACCCTATGCATAGAAACCCTGTTTATAGGAACCTATCGTCTGTACCCAACATCATCGACATGGGATAAATTATACTAATGTTGGTTTTTTAACTAATAATAAGAAATTGTAAAAATAATATTATTTAGTTTTCCAATGACTTAAATTAATAATTGCTTTTAAACTAACTGTAATTTATTTAACCTAATTAAATTATAATTTTCTAATTACTAACTAATGATCATATTTATCAATAGATGACATAGTCAATAAGACTAGGATACAAATCAAGAAAAAAATTTATAATCCATGAAAAAAGGCTGCAAAAAACTTTTCCAATGTGATGAAGGTCCACAGAACGTCAGATTCAGCACTGTGATCATATAAAAAAACACTTTCATCAAGAAAAATACTAAACATTTCACCCATAAAATGAGAACACCATTAAACAATTAATCTGATCAAAGTTCATAAAATTGCAACGGCAAAACAAAGAGAAAAAACACAGAATATGCCACAAAACAACAATGCAAAGTTAATCAGGAAACATGAAGATTACCAAATGAAAGCTGAATAATTCTCTAGTAAAGGAGCTCATGGTCAAACAAACACCTTACCAGGATAATATCATACATCATTGAACATGATTCAGAAGCTACAAATTCCTCACACACATCAGTAACATTTTTCTGGTACAGTAAGTATATTGTCACTTGCCGGCACCACCAAACAGGTAGTCGAGGGATGAGCCACCACCAGGCGCTGCGTGCACCTTGGTTGAAGGACGGTCCTGCACCAAAGTATTCATCGCAAAGTTAAAATCATAGTTTACATAACTTAAAGAAAAGTTCACTCATCACACAATGTGTAGTTATTTATCAAATGCAGGAAGATACGATGTTAGCCTGAAGTGTTATTAATATACATAGGCACTAGGATTAGCTTGGCTTAAAGACCATACTGTGATAAAGTTGCCGGTGTTCTGACCATCCGCCCGGAAGTAATTGTTAGTGGTGTGACCTTGAATGCCTGCTGGAATTTGTTTGTATTTATCAGCTGTAGCCGCTGCAGCTGGGTTTGGGTTAGGAGCAGGCTTCTCAGCAATCACAGTAGGGGTAGGAGCAGGCTTCTCAGCAACCACAGTAGGGGTAGCAGCTGGCTTCGGAGCAGCTGGTTTGGGAGCTTCATCAGCCCCGAAAAGGTAACTCAGAGAACTCTGCCCTCCTCCGCTGCTGACTCCACGCTTCATGGCTAGTTTCTGTCCAATCTTTGAATTAGAAAATAACAAGATTGTAATATTGCTATTTGACTGGTAAAGAGGCATGAATTCAAAGAGTAGATCAAAAGTTTCAACAAACATAATTCAGAAGAAACTAGTTCATATTTGGGCAACTTCTAGCATACAGATAAAGAAAATGATCAAATGATCAAATAATCAAGATGTGTTTGAATAGAATGTAGGTGAACATTTGGGTGAATGCGTATGCTCCTTATGTGTTTTGTTAGAATGTAGATAAAAAAAAAATGAAACAACTTCAAATAATCAACTTGTATTTTTAAGGAAAGATTAAGAATTGAGAATGGATGACAAGAATTAGAAAATAAAGATCAGAAAGATTTAGCATTTATTGGGGCTGATTTGAGAATAGTGTGTCATTGTTTCATGTATAAAACAGAAAGAAAACAAATGGTCCACAATTTTCGTTCTCAGCAATAACTTCAATTGATCAAAATTTCAATTGTAATCACATTTTAAGTTTCAATAATTAGCACCACAAACAACAACAATTGAAGTTTTAAAAAGAATCACCATGAACAACAATAACAACAAGATGAAGAAGAACGGCTATTTCAAGATTTAAGCATTCAACCATTCTTTTTTTAATAATACATGCAAACATAGACGCATATGATCCAAGATTCCTCTTGATCAAGAAAGTAAGATGACAACTATTTTTTTTCTTTCATTTGACCAATAAATAATTCATTACCATAAAACAAGGTGCTTTCTTCTGTATAATGTAAATCCTGTATGTTGCTTATATATATATATATATATATACATATATATATATACATATATATAAACATACACCTTTAATTATTTTTCTTCTTCAAACCATGCCCATTGCTAAATAAACATTCAAT
Organism: Dioscorea cayenensis subsp. rotundata; assembly: GCF_009730915.1. Classification (NCBI taxonomy): domain Eukaryota; kingdom Viridiplantae; phylum Streptophyta; class Magnoliopsida; order Dioscoreales; family Dioscoreaceae; genus Dioscorea; species Dioscorea cayenensis. Next base: position 1,061,341 of record NC_052472.1, on the reverse strand, counting down.
ACCATAAGACAAGTTGCTTTCTTCTACAATATGTATGTCACTTATGTTGCTCCTTTACTATACATATATAAATATATACAATCCTACTCAAGATTCACAACAATTGAAAAAGATTAGGAAGAAAACATGACCTAGAAGCAACCAATTCAAACACAAACAAAGACACAGTTTATGGGGAAAATAGGAAATAAAGAGAAAAAAATTAAATTTTTATGCATAAGATGAATCAATCACAAAAAAAAAACAACACACAAGAACTCTCTAAAACATTGAAAACAAGCCATTCACGCCAAACCAAACACAAACCCATCATCCAATCCCTCAAAATCCAACAATTCGATACAAACCCTAGCAATGAACAAACCACAATTAATCAATCAACACACTAAAACATTAAAAACACTCCATTCAACCCAAATCAAACCTAAACCCATCATCCAATCCCTCAAAAACCAGCAATTCGATACAAATCCTAGCAATGGCAACAAATCAGAGCACAGATCCAGACGAAATCAACAACCTTACATTTCTAAGACGAATTTGAACGAATTCATACAAAAAAAATCAACGAAATCGCTGCAAAAGAAGAAATCTAAGCAATGGAAACAAAGATCCAATGGACGAGGGCATGATTTCGATCCATACCTCGCTGATTCTCGAGATCGATCGGGGAGGAGCGAAGGAGCCGGCGAACGGAGGAGTAGAGAGGGCTTCGTATATAAGAAAGAAGGCCAGGTTGGGGGAAAGAATGAACGGCGGAGATGATGATCCAGTTGGAGAATCGGACGGTTGGATTTGATTAGAGTACCGACCGTGCAACGTGAGGGCCTCATTACTGTCGGTGGTTTGTATTTAAATTGCTTGTATATTTCTTTTAATTTATTTTTTTCAAAATCATGTGATTTAAAAAAAACAATTATTAAATTTTTAAGTTTAATTGAAACGAGCGATGTTATTTTTACTGAATAGATTTTCTCGAATAATGTGAATGCCAACCCCATTATTTTTATATAAATTTTAAATTTTAACTTTTAAAATCCTTAAATTTTTAAATTTTAAAAAAAAAATTACAAAACTATATCTAAAATCTTAACCCCAAATACTACGAAATCTATAACTAAAAATCTAAAAACTTAAACCCTAAATAATAAATACTAAACCTAAACCCTAAATCCTATGCTATAAATCCTAAACAGTAAATCACAAACCCTATTAGAGTTTAGGGAGGGAGTTTTCTGTTTATCATTTATGGATTTATCATTTACGATTAAATGTTTAAATATAGGATTTAGATAATAAAGATAAATTATTTTTTCACAAAAAAAAAAAGATAATGCTGACATGGATGCCAACTTCACATCCACGTCATTCGGGAAATCTATACAGTAAAAATATCATTACTTAATTGGAATTTATATCTTGTTGAGGAAACATGTTCATATACTGCAGAGTAAATATGTTCATATCTTGCCGAGGAAACATGTTCGAATTTCAGCTCTCGTCTATGAACACCCTAACCTAATTTATCCATTTTATCAAATATATATATTAATATATTTTTTTTAATATATGGATAATTTTTTATTTGATGACACATCATCTAAGATCACCCTTAGATTTAAAATCTAGATACTCTCATAGTGAATTTATATTTAATGGTTATCATCATCCCTTGCACAATATTAAACAACAATTATATACAGTAAATCCGCACTACTCTTTATTTAAGTAATATTAAAAAAAAATAACTCGGAATATATATATATATATATTTGATGTTTACCTTATACCTATACCTTGGTGATGAAAAAAATGTTTTTTTTTTTTGGGATTTATAAGCTTCTTCTTTGATATAATTTAAATTTATAGGAAATATATAGTGTATAAAGAGCATTTGATAGGCACCCGAATAAGTACAAATATGGATTTTGAAATTTGAACATGAGATGCCAATTTAGAGGGAAAGCCTGGTCGCCGTCCTAAGTCAAAATAATTGAATATTATTGTAAATTTATTATATTGCATATATATATATATATATATAACTAAGTGGCCAAAGGGGCGGAACCAAGGGGGGCTAGCAGGGACTGAAGCCCCCTCGGCGCCGGAGATAATTTTTTTTAAATAATATAATATTTGGTGGTTTTCGATTTTCATATACTTAATTTCATGTAAAATACAATATTTGGACACATAAAAGTGCGGGTGTGCTTGAGTGGTTAGTGGGTTTATCCATAAGGTTTGGGATTTTCTAATCACCGGAGTTCATATCCCACTTTATGCATTTTTTTCACATTTTATTTTTTAATTTAAAAATTACTATTATTTCAAAATTTTAATAAAATAAATCTTATATACAAATTTTAGTAATTTAAAAAAATTTGAATTAATCATGAGGCCTAACATATATATATATATATATGTTATAATGTACCATATATGCTAGAGTGAAACAACAAAAGTTTTTTTTATAAATAATAGTTTGGTTGTTTGTGGTGAGGAAGATCAATTTTACCATATTTAAAAAAAAAATACAAACTTGAAATGTATTCTTATTAGTTGAATTATTGAAAATCTCATATATTTTCTATCGGTAATAACAAAATTTTAAATTATACTTTATATTTTTTTTAATATGTGTATTCAAATTTTGGTTATATTAGCACATTATTCTTCATTTAAAATAATTATTTTGTTAGATTATTTTTTTTACTTTTTACTTTTTTTTGTTTTGCCTTTAGGCTTCAGCCCCCTCTACCATCAAGTCCTGGTTCAACATACTAATGTTGGTTTTTAAATTAATAATATGCAATTGTAAAAATAATATTATTTAGGTTTACGATGCTTTAAATTAATAATTTCTATAAACTAATTGTAATATATTAAAACTAATTGTAATATATTAAAACTAATTAAATTACAATTTTCTAATTACTACTAATGATCATATTTATCAATAGATGACATATTCAATATGATTAGGATACAAAATAAGAAAAAAATTTCAAATCCATGAAAAAAACTACAAAAAGTTTTTCTTTTGCGATGAAAGTCGATAGAATGTCAAATTTAGCACTATGATCATACCAAAAAACACTGGCATAATCCTCAAAATAGTCCCTCTGTTATTGTTAAGTCGCCATTTTAGTTCTTTAATTATGAAATGTATCCATTTGGTCCTTTTGTTTTCTCGATTGGGAAATATCGGTCTTTACCCTAACGGTCGTCGTTGTCACTGTCTATTCTCACTGATGTGGCATCCACTAACACCAATGTGGGCATGTTTGATATAAATAATAAATGACTTAAAATATTAATAAAAGATTCAATGTCAATGTCAAGGTAGAATATCCGGATTAGTCCCTCTATTAAAGTGAAAGTGCCCTTTCAGCCCTCATATTAATCTTTGTCCTACTGGGATCCCTCTATCATTATTTTTGGGAAAAAAAAAGTCTTTTACCCTAACGGTTGTGAGTTTTTCCATCTGGTGAGCTGACGTGGCTTAAAATTGGATTAAAATATTCATAAAAGAATGCCATAAATTCATAAACAGGCCATAGAGTCTAACTGGCATTAAGCCCAAGTATTAGCTAATCGGATCCGTATCCAAAATCCGGATCCAATAAGAGAATTAAACCCCTTCTCTTCCACCTCCTTCTCCACCACTGAAGGACCACCGATGCTGCAATAGGAGATATCTGAATAAAATAAGAAGATGATGCCAAGATTTGCTATTGAACTAGCCATGTAATAAATCTATCCAATTTATTGGATAGATCATCAAAAATGTTATCCATTTCATCCATGATGGGCTTTATTCAACGAAAGCCCCAAATGCTATGAACATAGATCTTAGATCAATCAAACAATGGGCTTAGTCACAGTTTACAACTCATAATCATAAATTCCAATGAAGCAATTCAAGTTTCAAGCTCTTCATGAGTATCATCAATTCAATGTATAATAGATCCAAATCCATATCAACAATATTCCATAAATAATAGGCAAAAGTTGAAAGGATTAATCATCGGATCAAACATCAATCATCAAAAGATAGTTAAATCCACTAGAATTACTCAAATCAACAACATTATTACTAGAAAATAAGAACAAGAAATAAAAAACACAAAACCGTGAAATCCAAAAGAATTCCCTAGTCCTCTCCTTCTCTCACAAGCAGAGCCTCACTCTTCACTTCTTCACCACCCTTCTCCCTTTCCTATCCTTCCTTTTTTATAGACCCTTTAGCATGGCATGAAGAATTCATTGGTAGAAACGACCCGCACATGTTCCTCATAAGCCATTTTGACTCAGTTAACCAACTCATGTTACATGTCTTCATGGGCCTCCCACTTGTATGTAATACAAATAAGCTAAAAAAACATGCAAAAGAGGATCAAAATCACAACAACAAGCAGTTAATATCACAACTACATATACACAAAGAATTGAAAACTATTATACCACATATTATGTCACCTATGATGAGAGTGATTTAATTTTTTTAAATCTTCTCAAGGATGGAAAGGTGAAGATTGTAGATAGGTTAAAAAAAAGGTGTGGTTTTATTGCCATTCATTGGAGCTACTATGGCGTTGAGGGGGTGAAGAACATCATGGGACTAGAAGTAGGGGCGGAACCAAGGGGGGCTAGCAGGGGCTAAAGCCCCCCTTAACACCAGAGACACCACTTTTCAGGCAATATAAAATTTTATGATTTCGGTTTTTATATACTTAAAATAATGTAAAATAGACTATTTAGACACACAAAAGTGATTAGTGGGTCTAGTCTAGAAGGGATAAGGGCATTACCGATTTTTAGGTTGTGGATGTGAATGTCAATTCAGAATACTAAATCCGGAATTTATTTTCTTCGTTTTTTTAATTCAAATTCCATATAATTTTATTTGGAAATTGCTTGCATGACCTTGCTTTGAGTAATTGCTAGTATATTGTTATAAATATCATGTTTTCTTATATACCAATGCAAGATGTTTTTATTTGGTTAACTGTCCAACAAATAAAGTTAATTTAAAATTTGTATATAAATATATATATTTTCCAACAACAAGTGAGATTTATAAAAATACACGGAAAAAGCAAGATTTATAAAACATACATATAAAAATAAAATAAATTAATATAGAATTTGTTATATTAACATCACTACTTAGAAGTTAAAAATCACATTTCATCGCTAATAATTTTTTAATCTATTGACACCAAATCCATACGTAGTGTGTTTATATTTTTACTAGACAGATAGATTCAAAACTCAGGACGAGATCATAGGTGTGTTGAAGTATTAATTTTACATATGAATACATCTTTTGCTTGGTTCGCCAGTCTTGAAAAAAAAATCCACAATATTTAATAAAAATAAAATTACTTATAAATCCCTATAAAGTTTTATTCTTTCTGTTCAGTCACTCTAATCCCATATTCCATATAGTCCCTCCTTTTTTTTCAGCCACTTTCTTTTTAGTCCTTGTTGTCGAGTCCATAAGTTATCTTGATGTAAATTACTAGAAATGGCCATATAAGTAGAAAACATAAGTTGGTGGACTGCACAGCACAAAATGTCAAATTTTACACAGAAACTAACCAATACTACACAAGAAATAAACAAGTAAATTGCAAACCTAAATCTTTACACCATACAACATTAGATACCCCTCCTGCTTGAATGGGAGCCCAGATATGTCTTCTCACCTTTCGGTTGAGTTTTCCCTTGAAGCAAGTCATTGATAAACCTTGAATGAAAGCTCTTGAAAGAAAGGTTTTCGGACAACTCTAAGACTGTCACGCCCCAGCCCCACAGCCTGGTCCGCAGACAGATCGGTCGCATCCAATGGGATTGGGCCCCACTGGGTGCAAGGCCTCAGATTTGACCTGGTCAAAGTCACCCTAACAAGCAGAATATAAACAATAACACGGAACCACAAATAGGACAATAGAAACTGAAATAATACAAGTATGGGCTTTAGCAGCCCTACAGAATACTGAGCCAACCAAACAGTTTGAGAAACACAAATACAGTCAGAATACAAGTCTTACTTACACAGAAAAATTCACTACAAAGATACTATCAAAAGCAGGAAATACGACTCCCAGACACACCCCGATCCTAGACTTGATCTTCTCCTGTGAGAACAGAATTCACAGAGTGCATGAGCCACAAGGGGCCTGTAGGATCACAGAAACAACATATAAAGCAGATATTGCAGAATAATTAATCATAATTCACACAGAAATGCAGAAAATGCACAAAACACAAAAATAATCAGAAATACGAAAACACGCAGAAAACAGTCGTGTACATCTCCCTAGCTAATAACAGAAATCAACAGCACAAGGCTGGATCATCGACTGTGAAGTCGGAACAGAACAGAATAGAATTTCAACAGCCGTAGCCGGATCTTCGACTGCAGTCAGGGGGTAGCGTTACTACAAAAAACATGTGCACATGGTTAGGACTTCTCCTAGCTGGGCGAGCCATGAATGGAGATGTACAAAAACCGCAGAAATATGAAATTTAGACAGAGGGACTACCGAATAAATAATGCAAATAAATAAATAAAAAATAAATAAAAATAACAACTAAATAAATAAATAAATAAATAGATCAACTTACTAAATAATTCAATAATGAGATAAATAACAACCGCCATAAATACGGAAATATACAGGTGTGAGAGCCTACCTGGCTCCGAGCTACATAGTCGGGTTCACCAAGTCCCGCGAACTAAGGCTCGCTACAAGATCTACCCAACGGAATAACTACACAGAAAAAAAAAATTCTCGGGTTGGTCCTAACTATACAACTATAGCCCAAACTTTACACAACAGGAATTTAAACAACAACTTCCTAGTCACCAAAGGATGAATGACTATCAAGATTCCACAGCTAAAATCAGAACAACCAAGCATATAAATGTACACACATGTAAATAACAACTAATATAAATGATTTAAGAAGAAGCCATGCTTGCATGGGTGCTTGCGTAGGCTAGATCTAGATGTCAAGCTAATACCAAATAATAATATAGTAAAGTAATTAGAGTCTAGAAGTTTTCAGAGAATTAGATACTAAAAAAATCAAGATCTCATGCATACAATCAAAATCTCATGCTGACCAGCATTAGATACAATTAAAGATTAACTAAGGGCATGATTACGTGATTAAGCTAAAAAAAATAATCAGCATAACCCAACAAGGCTGCAGGAAATTCCAGCACATTTAAGTGTATATGAATATATATATCTCCATATGTGAAATAGATAATTTTAACAAATAAGGCATGTTTTGCGAGAAGACCTTAACTACAAACATGTATATGTATAGACATATGCATTTTGAAATATATACACATGAATATAAAATGAGCTAAACTAAAAACAAAACATGTTTACAGACTGCTATGCATGCTTACAAAATATAAATATATGTATTTAAAAAATATCTGTATATATATACATAAATATAGATTTTCAGAAAATCACACATGAAGCTATTGCCATTCAACTAGGGCCCGTTTGGATTGCGGAATAGGAATGGGAAGGGGGGGAATGAGAAGAAGGGAGGAGTGGGAATAAAAATAGGGGGAAAGAGGAGGATAATGATGAAGGTGTTTGGTTTGAGGGAATAAGGGTTAGGAATAGGAAAAAGTAAGAGAGAAATATGATCAAAATTACATTTATACCCTTTTTGTATAAATAAAATCATTTGTATAAAATAATGAATTATGTTTAATAACAAAAATTTACCATTATTTATTATTAAATATTTAGAATATAATTATTTATTTTAATTTAATATGATCAAATAATTAAAATTAATATAATTAATTCACATATTTAATTAATATATTTAATTATAATAATTAATAATAAAAATTAATAATAATAATAATAATAATAGTTAAAATATAATGATATTTAAATTAATTTATTATGTTAATCAATATATATATTATAACAATTTAAATTTTTAATTTAAATTATTATAATTAATTATTTAAAGTAAAAAAATTTATTAACATATAATTAATTAATAAAAATAAAAAAATCACTTATAAAAATAATTTAAATATGATTATTTTTAATAATTATTTATTTAAATTGTAATAATTAAATTTATTAATTAATTATATTAATTTTAAATATTAATTAAATATAAATAGAGGGGTAATATAGACATTTCCATGCTAAGGAGAGCTAAACCCCCCATTTTGTCAAGGAGTGTCACTCATCCACATGCATTAGTCCCATTACCATGAAAAGACACTATTTATGTCTTTCCTGGTTACCAAACATGGGCTAAGGATTCATGGGTGCATGTGATTTGATAAGTGTCTAAATGTACGTATTTGAGTGTATATATTTGTTACCTCTAGCATGTATTTCCATTAGAATTGATGCCCGTTTTGTGCTTAATCGTGTGTTATTTGCTTTGCAGGGCACGGGAACACCATGGATGACACGAGGATATGATTCGGGTGAAAAAGAGAAGAAAAACCGGTGCGCAGATCGTAGGGGGTATTCATCGTAGCAAAAATCATGCATCGCCAACACCGTAACACAATCATCGTAGATGTCACCAGTAGCACCTGGAGAGTTTCAAGTCGATTTGGATCATGGCATACGGCTCAATGCTGCCCGAGTATAGAGCCCGGGATGATCACTGTAGCTATAATGGAAGATATTTACTTGATGGAGTTTGCCTACCCCAAATAGTGTCAATGTTGAGCTCCATAGCGAGTGGTATAGCACTCAGGATGGAGGCCATAGGGAGTGGTATAGCACTTGGTATAGCACTCATGATGGGGGCCATAGGGAGTGGTATAGCACTCGGGATGGAGGCCATCAAGGGGGTATGATGAGTGGTATATAGAGGGATTTTTTGGAGAAAGATTGGGGACTTTTGGCTAGACTTCTTCTTGGCCTCTTGGGCCGCCGCCACCACACACTCTTGAGGCCTTCCGGCCATCTTCCGGCGACGATCCTTGTGGGAAACGAGCACACATCATCACCAAGAGGGAGAGGAGCATAGGAGAAGGAGTTGGATTGAAGATCTAGACCACCATTGCATCATCATTCCAAGCTTCATCGATTCAAGGAGATCAAGATCGTAGAGGGAGTTTTCTTGCTTCTTTATTGTCTTTATTTTCCTTGTATGTTGTATAAGTATCCCTTGTCATGAGGGATTAACTTATTGTTGTGTTTGGATTTGGATGAACCCTAGGGCTAATCTTGTGTATGAACTTGGAATGTTATTCTTAATTGAGTTTGATGGTTGTTTGAGATTTAATCTTTCATGCTTTCATGTCTAGAATTACATGTATGGAGAGATCCGTAATTCTACTATGAGTTGTATGCGTAGATGTGACCTACTCACGTATACTAGATCTAGGAGAGATTGAAAGGGGATACTTTGTACCTACAGCCGAGAAATCGGGTGTTGGTAGCCCTCCATTGCTAGGTTTAAGCCGAAGGATAGTAGGTTTACTCCTATTAGAGATTTCCTAGAACTTAATGCGATCATAGGTTTGTTAATCCGGAAGAAATTCCGATTGACATTCGTATGGGATCAGGGGTTAGTCACCGAGAGATTGGGGCTAATCTACTCATGAGATCTCTAGGTCTCAATTATCATCAATGCATCTTTAACACATCCTAGTTTGGGACTTAATGACAACCCTAGGTGGATTCCTTGTCCAAACACTACCTTCTCATGCTTGATACTCCCTTGTTTATTTACATCTGTGTGCTAGTTACCCGGCCATAGATTAGTTAGTTTATTTTATTTTATTTCATTTGTTCTTCATACCAAGAATTGTAGGCTAGATAATAGATGAAGAGTGAGTAATAATACTTCCTTGGCCCCGAGGAATACTACGACCCCTGTGTCACTCACAGGGTATTACTTGGCGATCCCGTACACTTGCGGGCGATCAATCATGATTCCCACTCCCAAGGAGACAATCCATGATCCAAACGGGTCCTAAATTCATATATGAATGTATTCGGGAACTTAGTGATATAACCCACTAATTAATTGAGAAAACAAAATTGAAATAATAATAATAATAAAACACAAATTTATAGACACGTAGGATTATGAACTTTTGCAAAAGCATTATGCTTAAAACGATTTCAACATGGGTTTAGTTACACTAAGCAAACTTAACAAAGATTAACTCTAACTAGTTGGTTATGGGTTAAGCTAAAAGTTTCCAGTTTTTTATTTAAGAACACAGCAACTTACAAGCACAAATACAATACCCAAACATACAACAAGCTGGTAAGCATACACCTAAATTGCAACCAAAAAATATACAAGCATAGGTTTAAGATCATCATCAAAGCATGAGAAAGGTAGCATGCTACAACACACATAGATCAAAAATCTCAAACCAAGGAGAATGAACAAGCAACCAAGATCAAAGAAGCATTAAACCTTATAAGATCCAGGACTAAAACACAAGAGCAAGCTACCTACCTCCAAACTTGCCAGTGAAGGGGACCTTCCTTCAAAGTCCAAGCTTTAGACTTTTTACAAGGAGAAAGAGCTTCCAAGATTGAAGAAGATGTCTTCAGCAAGCAAGCTTTGAGCTGCTCCCAAGGAAGAGGAGAAGAAGAATGCCAGGAGAAGGGGTTGCTCTAAAAAAACTCTTCCACCAACCCCGACAAGATCGGGATTCACCGGTGACCTGATAGAGAGAGGGTCACGGGTTCCACTTCTTGAGAAAAGTCAGAATGCTCTAGTCAAACTTGGTCAAAGGACCAAGCTAGTGGACATTACAAAGACAATGATGGAACTCTTCGAACAACTCGAAGGGAAGGTTTTGTAGAAAAATAACTATGGAAAAAGAGGATTTCCAAGAGCTTCACCACAATAAGAAGAAGGCGAAGGGGTGCGACTTCAGCAAAGCAAGGGCAAGGTTTGGGCTGCCAACCGTCCAATCGCTTGTAAGCGGTTCCCAATACCATTTGAGAGGTAATTTTGTCATTTTGCACGCTAGAGATTATGGAATAAGGAGCAGTGTGATAATTTTCTTTTCCACTTAACAACATATTCTCCTCCATTACAAGTATTTGGACTGAAAAAGAAAAATAAAAAAAGGAGGGACATTTTAAGGATACCTAAACTTGTAGGGATTTTTGGGGATATGGAAACTATAGAGGAACTAATGGTTACTCCCCAGTTAATAAAAAGAATAAAGTGGTTTTTCCTTATTTTAATAAAAGCCCATGGTTTAGGTAACTTTTGTAATTTTTTTTTTATTAATTTATTAATTAATTTATTTATTTATTTATTTATAGATTAATCAACCGAAAAAAAAGCATCCTTCAGCCGGTGTTTTTTCTCTCAACTCTCACCAACGAAAACGCAAGGAATTGAAAAAGGAATTATTATTATTATTTTTTCTCCTAAAAGAAGCATCTTTCTCTGTTCCGCGCTAGGGTTTATCCCGTTCATCGGAAGCAAGAGATCGAACTCGAACCCTAGAAACCTTATTTGGAATCGTGTGTTGGTTGCTCGTACGGGAAATCGTCCATAGAGGTACTCATTTGCGGTATTTTTCATCTTCGGCTTCTACTCGGATCGATTTCGAGGTGGTGATTTGTGTTTCAGTTGCTTGATTTGGAATCGGGTGGGTGTTGGGAATTTTCTAGGGTTTTAGCCCTAGAACATCGCAATTGGGGGTTTGTTTGGTTGATTATTGTGAGAATTCGGATTATCTTTTATGGTTGATTTGATCTTTCTGGCAGATAGCTTGATTTGAGTGTCTTTCTTTGCGGTTTGTTTGATAGATTTAGATGAATTATGGAGCGTTTTCTTTTGGTTTTCTTCGTCAAATCTTCTTCTAATCTAAACAAAAACGAGATTTTACCTGCATTTGCTTCATATGCTAATCCACGTTGTTTTCTTTGTTAACCCAATCTTGGAAACATAATTAACACTCTTGTTCTCATTCTTTTTTCATTATCTTCTCTCTATCTAAAGCCACACTTTATAGAGCATACTTAGTAGATTTGAGGAAAAATTTTATTGACATTGATATATTACATGTTTGCTTTTGGACACCGGATTATTTTAGCACATTTTACCTAGTTATGTAAGAGTTGCTTGCAAGTGAGTAGTCTTGGCTGAATTTCATATTGGGATCAGAGTGTGTGCCTTTTATGAGAATTCCTTAGTATTAAATTAAAAAGTTGAGAGGTATGAGTTAATGAATATGGTTGTTTCTGTCTTTCTGAATTGTTTTATGTGAATTTTGGGTCGAGTTTCTTGCTGCTAGATGTGAACAAGACACCTATTCTGTGAGAAACAGCTTGAGGGCCTGTTTGGCCTTGCTTATTAGGACCAAACAGAATTCAAACAGCCTTGTCCTTAAGCTTCAAAGTAGAGCATTTGGTCAGCTTTTCAAGTTCTAAACAAGCTTTTACAAGCACCAACATTCTGAGGCAAAAGAGCTTCTGCTTAAACAAAATCTCCTTTTGAACCCTACAAATGTAATATCAAATGTGCTTGAAGTCAGTTTCTTGAATATATGCTTTCTCTGAGAATTGAGAGTGAAAGCTCATATTGAGTATGCCAAGTTTCTTTGTTCTTTAGTTGCCTGATGTTTTCTTTGATGACTTGTTTGATTATTGCCTTCATTTCTTTTAATTGTTAGAAACCTATATTTTACGATAAGAGGTTGTGGTAATGTAGGACACATATTTTTGGGCCTTGCAGGAAGCTTTGTGAGTAACTGGAAGAAGGAATAATTCGAGTGAGATGTATGGGCAGGGGAACTTCACGTTCCGCCCTGCGCCTCCTGCTCCTTTGCCTCCTTACCCGCAGGTTTCTCCTGTCCCAGGGGCCCCTTTCCATCAAGCTCCTCCAGCCCCTGCCACAGCCCCACCCCCACCATTGATACACCAAAGCCTGCCATGTCCACCACCTCCTCAAGCGCCAATTGGTCCCCTTCCTGTGGCTTATCAGCATTCACTACTTGCTCCACAACCAACTCACCTTTCAACCTCTTTGCCGGTGAATATGAGTCAACATCACATGAACCCGCCTCAGATTATTCATGGACATACTCCGATTGTTCCCCCTTTCCCCCATGTAAGCTCTTCATATCCCCCAACAATGCCAAACCAGAATGTCCATTATGCAATGCAGCCGATGACTTCTTCTAGGGTGCCACCACCACCATTGGCTTCCTCACAAGGACAAATACTTTATAGGCCTCCTCAACTGCCCTCTCCTGGAATTCAGCATTTGTCTACCCCGCCACCCCCACTACCTCCCAATTTTGGCCCAGTTACGCATTCCAACTTAACATTTTTCTCTCAGAACCCTGTTGGGGATGCCCATGCGCCTTCATCTTTGCTGCCACCACCTCCACCTCCTCCCTCTTCTCCGCCACCTCTACCTCCATCACCACCACCGCCATCATCACCAAGAGCAAATGTACTTCCCATTGTTTCAGAGCCTCTGCCAAAGGCTTCTCCAGAGAAGCCATTGCAATGTGATGTTGGTGATGGTCTGCTTGAGTCTGCATGTCTAACTGATGATAAAAGTAAAGTTGAAAAGAGATTATCTCTGGTGGGAGAAGAAGCATCTGGAAGTTTTCCCTCAACTCCACCAAGGCCAGCTGACGCAGAAACTGTCAAGATCATTGATGTTCTATGCCAGTTTATTGCAAAGGTTGGGCCTAGTTTTGAAATCGAGGCTCGTGAGAAAGAGGCTAACAATCCCCGGTTTTCCTTCTTGTTTGGAGGTGAACCTGGAAGTGCTGCAGCCATTGGTCATGAATATTTCCAGTGGATGAAGAGGAAATATTGCACACGACCGTCGAATGAGCAAGTTTCTGCTTCATTTAGTGATAATTCATTTAACAAGGGAGCTATTTTACCTGCTGACTCAGATATGGATATGGAAGGTTGGTGAAATATCTTCTCTTGGCTTGATGTCTTGCTCTATTGATTGAAAACCTTTGAATTTGTGAGCTGCTCATTTTGTATGAGAAACAACTGAAATGTTAATATTAGGCCTATATGTTGAAAAACAAATCATGACTCCATATCCTTTAAAGTTAACTAGAATAGGTGACTCTTGATTTTGTTTTTGAAATGGGATGATGTTGCTTTGAATGTTTGCCAGTCGATGCAGAATCTGGCATCCACAATGCGCAAGTTTTTGGATAGTTGACTAATGCAGAATGGTTGCTCTTCATTAGTTTTATTGATTTTGTTGATCTTTGGCTGAATAACATTTGCTTTCTTTTCAAGTATGTTTATGTATGTTTTATTGGGGAGATGATGGCAGCATGGTGGTTTTTTTTTTGGAATATGGTCCTCATATGTGTACTTCTACCAAGTCTTTTTTATTTGGTTCCTTGCATTCTAGAGGTTCAGTGTTGGGTCTGGACTGAGAGTCTACTGTCAGCTGAATCTTCAAATACATATCTGCAGCATTTCTTGGTTGTTATACCTTTCTACATGGTATTAGATTTGCCAGAATTTTATTCAGGCTCTTTGCGCTACATTTCATCTAGATTGTTTGTGGTATTTATTCTTCTTTCTAACTTTCTTTTTCTCAACTAACTTCTGTTCTATTAAACTCAATTATTTTTAGAATTTTATGATAGTGTGATGCTTCTAAATGTGCATCCTTAATCATTCTTTCGTGTTGACTCTTTCCTAATGACTATTTTAATTTTTTTTAATAACTCCTTTCTTTGCTTTATTTCCTCCTCAGATGATGTAAGCCAGCCTGAGGTGGACCAGAAACTTGGCCGATTAAATAAAGCATCAGCTCGAGAGTCTGTTGCTGCTGGCAGTGTTGTCCCTATTGGAGATGAATCTAACAGTGCACCCAAATGTGCAAGAGAGGGCCTGAAACAGGAGATTGCTATTCCTAACAATCCATCATGTTCGGGAACATCACTGGTGCTTCAGCGTGACCAAGGTATTTACTGAATACCTTTTTTCTCTTAATGTTCTCCAGGTTAGTTTATTTGTATGATAAGTATCCCTGTTTTGTGTTCATTAGCAAGCCTGTTATGTTCTATAATAAACAGGTGGAGCTTGAGTGACCCAAGCCCACCCTGAGCTCGGCTTGGGCAAAATTGTTAGCTTTAGCTCAGCTTGGTGAGCTTGAGCTGAATTCAGGCTGCTCAGCTCAGTGCTTGAGCTAGGCCAAAATGAGAGGTTTGAGTTCAAAAGGGAGAAAAACAACTGATTGCAATTCTGTGAGAATTCAATCCTGAGTGGTCCATAGAATTTTGATCACCTTTCCCATCCTAACTAACCTTTTTTATGTGTTCAAGACAAGATGCATTGTTATATATAAATAATATATAATTATGTTCTCGAGCTTTTGAGATGAACTTGATTCCACCATCCTGAGCTCCAGCCTAGCTTGATTTAATTTGAGCTTGAATTTTCATGCTAGAATTCAGCTTGTTTATTGTATATTCAAACCAAACTCGGGCTTTGAGCTTCTCGTGAAGAATTTGATTGTTTCCCACAGCTAGTTATATAGTGGTCTCTTTATCGTTAGCGTGCATGGGTACATGTTATTATTAACTAGTAATCTGAGAATGAAATTCTGATCTTTATGTCAACAACAAACATATCCTTGAGTTAGTGTATTGTTCTCCTTTTCTAATTTCTCAATTCTGTCATTAATCTTTTATGAACATCATTAAGTGGGGTTTTCCCTCATAGGATATGTTAGATAGTGATGCTTTTCGCTAAGTAGGAGGCTTGAGGGAAGAATAGTTGATAAGCGTATATGGTATTGCTATATTTCTGTTGACAGTAGTCCACCCACTGGCTAGTTTGATATTACGTGTATGCAATTATATGTTGCCCTTGTCTTGCTTTACCTTTAAAAAGATTGCATAAGAGAGTCTAGATGAAGTATGAATTTAGAGTTTCTTATAGAGCTGCTATTCAGCTCAAAGATGGTATACCTCTAACATTTGATTCTGAAGTTGAAGCTGATTTCTGGATTCTGTCAAAATGAAAGTAAATTTGAATTATTTTGTCGTTTCTTTGCTATAGTACTCCATGGTCTAATTTCTTTTTGAAATGATGAAATTCCTCATAGTTGGAATTTAGGACCTTATTCTGAGCCATTGTAACATCAGCATATTTTTAGAATCTTGTAATTAAGAGAACTGCATTTCTCAGAATGCTTGACCTCATTTATAAAGATCAACAACCAAAAGCCTTTTTGTGAACTATTTCAACAGATTTTGGTTTAGGTTAGTATGTATTCTTTGTCAGAAGTTAAATTTGTTTGTTTACAAACTGGATTTGCATCTTTATCTTGGTGCTTATGCCAGCAGACAGCAGGTCTCACCCCTGATTGATAGAGAGTCACCTTGATTCCTCTCTGGCCTCTAATTATTTTAGTCCACAATATACAATATGAGAAATGCAATTATGTTTAGATGCGGCAACAAACTATCTGTGTCTTATTCTATAGATTTCATGGGTATGACAAGAACTCAAGGGCTTATGACAGGTTATTCCTGCATAACATATGATGGTTTTTATTATTTTTTTGTCTAAATGTTAAGACCATACATAATTCATTTATGAACAGTTTACTATTATTGTCTTTGGAGAAGTGTGTTTTATTGCAGAGTTTTTATTAGTCTTGTTGGAATTTTCATTTGATTTCTAAGTCTATAATGTCATCTCCTGTACTCTGTCCTGAATATAACTTTTAGATAGCCTTTTTAGGTTGTAGATAAACTTTTGTCTGTATGAATGTTTTTGCGTCGTACCAAGTGGAAAGAGATTGGAACATGTTCACTTAAATTTTCTTATATTTCTCAGGTGTTATTGAAAGTATGGATGCTGTAAATGGTCAACTTTGAATGTGTACCCACTTAGCCATCATTAGAAGAAAGTGTTTGCAACATAATTTAGTTGGAAATCATTGATACTGATGCTAAAAGTAGAAGCCTGGTTATCGTTTAGTAGCAATTGAGGTTGATTCTTTGTACGTCAATGTATTTTTTATTGCTGCAGTGTTGCTCTTTTATTGTAGTAGCATTTTCTTTTGACTGTGATTTTCACGATGCACATTCTATTGCTTCCTTTATTGTGAATCAATCAGTGCATCTTGTTTTATGCGGTTTTTCTTGTCTTCCAACTCCCATGCTTAAAATTATCTGTAATCAATAAATCTTGAGCATAAAAGTGAATTTATTTAATGGCATGCTCCCTGAGAAAGTCATACATTTGATACGCATGATCATTTTGTGCTAGAAAAATGCCTAGGCTCATTACAGACATTTTTGAGGTTGTCTTGTCATTGGAACATAGAAGGGCTTGAGATTTATGGTTTGTGAAGAACATTTTTTGCATGACTGTTGGCAACTTCATGAATGCTTTTCCCCTCCTATGTTGTAAATTTTTCCTTCAATAACCAGGATATTCATTGATTGATTGCACTGAGATAAGAATTCCTAATGTTGGATGTTATCATTTGGGATTTGTCTTACTTTTAATTGTTTTGCCCCTTGGCCAGATTATTCATCTGTGGTTAACCAGTTTTCCACCTATCTTGTTTGGTGCCTTAGACGTTTTAACATATGTAACTAGTTCCCCCCTTTTCTTTACCTAGAACATCAAAATCTAACATGTCTGTCATGAGGCTTTTGACTTCTTTGGACATGCTGGCCATTCAGATGAAGACAATTCTCCATTCATTGAAGATCTTAGCCCAGTCAGGATGGCACCTTACACTGCTGAATGTGGTAGACTAGTGACTGGAGAATCAAATCAAGTGCTCGATGTTTCACCTGCTGAAGCAGCTGGCAAAATGGGGGAAGTTCAAAGGTTTCATATTGAAGATGGAAGCTCATTCAAGCTTATACAAGGTTATGCTTCTGAGGAAAGCAGTGAAGAAGATGAGAGAAAGCATCCTGCAGATGTTACCCTTGCTAGGGTTAGCTCAACAAATGAAGTGGGTATTTCAGGTTCCCATCAAGGTAAGGGATCTGGGCGACAAGCAAATTTCAGTTCCAAATTGCTTGTGCATTTAAAATATCCTCCAAAACTTATTCAAGTTATTTTTCTCCAGTGTTGGCAAAAGAAAGTGTATATTGTAAAAATTCATTCCAGCAGTCCTCTTCAAGCGGCAGTATGCATAACAGTTCACCTGATCCGAGAAGTGCTATTATTCAAGGTTTTTCTGGTCAAGATGAAAAATATGCACCTGAAAGGACCGGAATTGTTAATCCTCCTCAGAAGAATGATAACAATGCTGGTGACAGTCTTGGTCAGAAGCCCGAATCTGCAAAGGTTGTAAAGAAGGATGATTTCCCATTGGAAGTTGATGAATTTGGACGATTGGTGAGGAAGGCTGAGAGTGACACTGATTCTGATGGGAAGCAGTATGGTAAGGTTCGTGGTAAAAGGAGAAGGCAAAAGCGTAGTCGGTCACCTCAAGAAAATAGATGGAGACAGAGGAGTTGCAGTCCAAGGAGGGGGAACAAACGAAGGCGATCTCGCAGGTAACAGAATAGATATATTATTATATTTCTTCTGCATCACCTGTCTTTGACTTCTTTCAAATAACACATTTTCACTTTCTTTGAAGGCATGTCTAATTTCCAATAATGTTGATCTGAAAACTGAAAAGTTCTTGTTGAGTTATATTCATGAAAAAAACTGCTTGCTTTGCAGGAGCAGGAGCAGGAGCAAATCTCCTTCCACCCGACAAGAGAAGGCTCAACCTCGAGAGTGTTTTAACTATATCAGGGGTAGATGTTTTCGTGGAGGATCCTGTCGGTTTTCCCATTCTGGTTCTGTTCGGGATAGGAGCAGGCAACAGGAATTTGGAGATCGCCCTCAGGAAACTGCAGACCATAATGCCTCAAATGATGGTTCGTATTCTGAAAGTAGCAACCAGATCAAGCTTCCTGTAAGAAAATTGGATGCTGATAAGTGGATCAGTGCCCCTGGGGAGGAGGCAAAGGATGCAGAAAGCTGTCAGGAGCGTTCTTTGGCCGGAATCAAGTCTGTTAGGGATGAAGCAATGGGTGATGGGCTTCGCCAGACCCTTGTGACTGTTGACGAACCTCGGAGTGCATGCGTCCCTGAACAAAGGTCTCATGAACCATGTGTCCTTCAAGAACTCCAGGAACGTAATGCGTATAGTATTGAGGAGGCAAAGAAAATTCAGCCAGCAGTTCAGTCTAGTCAGCCTCAACAATATGATTGCTTGCCAATTCAGTCGTCACCTGCTGGCAACAATCGATCTTTGCATGATGAGACTCCAGAACCTGATTCCAGTGATGTTAGGGCTTCTCATCATTCTCAAGCTGGCTCTGCTTGTGGCAAAACTATTGAATCACAGACAGCTCAGTCATGCCCAAATCAAAGTTCTATGGACCAGCTGCATCCTATTCAACCTCAGCCTCCACAAGACTTAACACCTTCAAGATTTTTGGCATCAAGTGTTCCCTTGCCGTCTCAGCAATCGCTGTCTGCACATGCGGAACTCCCTAAGCTCCATCACCTTAATGATCCAAGTGCACCATTTTCGACGCATCATTCAGAAAACCTTATGCCACCAGCCACAAGTTCTGATTCTCATTACGTCTCTAATGATAAGTTTACTTCCTTGAGGCCTCCTATGCCAAGTGACTACCATTCACATAGAGGGCCTGTGAATTCTGCTTGGTCTAATGTTACTCCACTTCCACCACCACCTCCTCCACCTTCACATGTGCATGGGCTACCCCCCAGACCTAGTTTGCCTGCTGGAGGTTACTCCTCACAGATGCAGCCCCATATCTTTCCCCCGGCAAATGAATTTAGTACGACATCTACAGTCAAATCTAATTCGCCTGGAGAGGTAATTCATCCTCAAGGAACTGATCACCATCAATCTTTCCATTCAGCGGGGTCATCTCATTATCTGCCTCCTGTGGATGATGCCTGGGGAAGACCTTCAACTGTTGGACTTCAGCAGAATCAGCCACCTAATAGAGAAGAGCAGTTTTCACACCATGGAGCTCCTGAAGTCAGTTTAGATGCTCAGGGGGACCCTCGTATTGGTCTTCAATCCTTCCCTCCTGAAGATCGCGGTACATTTTCTGGCCTGGGTTTGACTTCCTCCACATCATTTCCTCCTGTCAATATTATACAGCCACAGCCCCGAATTTTCTTTGGAGATCATGGGCCTCCAGTTTTCTCAAGGGAAGAATTTCTCAATCCTGTGAGAAGCTCATTGTATTCTCATTATCCAGCAGAACATAATGAGAATCACCCTTCCAATGCAGATTTTCATCCAAAGCTTGATCCTTCTTTTCAAAGATTCCCATCAGTTTTCCATGAGAAAATTTTGCCGCCCCACCTGCATGATCCTTTAATGCCTAAAATCTCTCGATCAACCCATTACAACCCTTTTGCATCTACTTTTGACCAGCCGCATACAAGTTTAAAGATTGGTTCCAGTGTTTCCATGCAAGAAAGGGATGCTGCCTACAAAACTAGATATGATCTATCCTTCAGTTCAGGTCATTTTCTAGCTGGTGAGCTTGGATCAAGAATGACTGCTACATTGGGAGACTCATCTATTCATACTTACAAGCAAGAAACTTCTGTGGAATTGCTATCTAGTGTTCAGAAGCAATCTGTTAAGGATCCAGCAGCTGGTGACCCGTATGATCCCCTATCTGACAGTATTGAGCCATCTTCTACCATGTTCAGGGTTTCCAATCATGCTCATGAACAAAACTCAGTTATCGATAATCTCAGTAGCTTGCCTAGGGTTGCCAACATGGAAGAGGATGGAAGGCAGAATGCTGGACTGGCTCCCATGCACAAGTTGGATGTTGATGAACTTGGTGAAGTAGCAACAGAAGCAGAAGGTGGTGCTGTGGAGAATGGTAGCCCTCAACCAGGATATGACAGAGACTGGAGCTCAGGCTTTCCTACTGGTGCGCAGAATGCAGCTGCAGGTGAGATTGAAATTGATCAGATCCAATCACCTGGAACAAGCAAAAAGAGCAAGGACTCAAGGTCAATGAAGCTCTTCAAGGTTACACTTGCGGATTTTGTGAAGGAAGTTCTTAAACCATCTTGGCGGCAGGGTAACATGAGCAAAGAGGCTTTTAAAACCATTGTGAAAAAAACAGTGGATAAGGTTTCTGGAGCAATGGCAGGCCATCAGATACCCAAATCACAAGCAAAGATCAATCATTATATTGAGTCATCTCGAAAAAAATTGACTAAACTGGTCATGGTATGCCTTATCCTCCTACTTTGACTTCTGGAGCAAATGGTATTTATGTTTTTACTGCAAGCATCTAGAACTATCATTTTGTGCAACTTTTGTTTCTTCTGGCATTCTATTTTGTTATACTTGGAATGACTTGCACATCATGCTCAACATTTTTAACTTCGATATTGAAGCATCTATCATCAATTGATTACATAACCTTTCTGCAAGTGTGTTCATCCAACTTCAGTGGCTTAGTACACACTGATCTGCCTGTTGCCTGTTGCCTGTTGCCTGGTTTCTCCTGCTTCTTTATAATAGTGTATTTGCCCATTTTACTCTAAATAGCTTTTATGTTGATAGAAGATTTATCGGCACTTGATTAAAGCTGATTTTCTAACAGAAATTTAACTGAGATTATTTGTGATCTTTTTTTGTTAATTTGTCATTATTAGATCCTTTTAAAATTGAGAAGTTTTCCATCATGAACTATATATCTCCCTTATTCTTTCCCAGGGTTATGTTGAAAAATATGTCAAGGCATAGATGATCAGGTGATGATTCTAAGGAGACTTCAATTTTCTCCGTTTGTTCTGCACAGTGGGTTTTTCCTTAATTGGAAGACTGGAAGAGCATTCAGCAAGAGAACTTGTTCTGCTTGATGTTGCACACTTCAGGTATGCATTACAGGATTTTAGTCTCAATGAGACTTGAAACTTTTACTAGAATTGCAAAAGTCACTCTCAGGAGACATGTATGGGATCCATTTTCTATTCATGCATCTGCTGTCACTGTTATTCATCAAATTTAGATGTATCACTCTAAAAGTCGAAATTAACCATCTGTGCTCAATAATTCTAGTAAATTCTCTTTATCCTCTAAATAGTCAGTTAGGAGCAGTGCATCATAGTCTATTTTTATCTTTTATGGTAAATTGTAAGCAAGATTTTCTTCCTTGGTGTTTTGTTTGACATTTTTGGTAGAATGCAACTCTCCAAATACAAGTTAGGGTTGACTAAATTTAAAAAATTGGCCATACTTTAGTTCACTCATTTCTCCTTGATGAAGCTTGCATTCATATTTGATTAATGTTATTCTTATTAATCTGATCAATGTTGTTAAGGGCGCAAGGCGCACTTGAGGCGCTAGGACCCTTATATTGCCCGAGGTGCAAGGCGCAAAAAAAAGTGCGCGCCTGATCGAAGTAAGGCGCACACATATAAAGAATATATATATATGGTATATGATTGACAAATAGAAAGCTTAAAGCCTTAAACTCTGATATTAACAAACTTGTCTTATCTTAAAGTCAGTCAAAATATTATTTCTAAAATCATAAGACATAAGCAACTAATAATCATCATCATTAATGTCAAACTATAAATTCATGTTTTTATTTTCTTTTTTCTTGTTGCTTAGTTATTAGATTCTATTCTTTTAAAAGACTTAGAGATTTGTCAAATACCAATGCCTAAAAAACTGTGGCTCTTTCAAAGAATAGAAGACCAATAGTTTTTTCAATCAGAAGTGCTTTTATTACGCCTTGGGCTTTAAAAATAGGCGCAAAAAAGCATAAAAACCCTCGCCTGACTAAAAGCGCCTTGCCTTAGATCTTTAGAGGTGCCAAAGAGATTTAGCGCTGCGTCTGGGCGCTTAGGCGCGCGCCTTAACAATGCTGAATCTGATCAACTGGCACTTCATATACTGATTCTGTTTGTTTATATTTTCATTCTGCATGCTATTTATGATCAAGTCCTTGTTGAAATGAGCTCTCCGAAATCAGTTTAATCTTCGAACTTGCAGCAGACAAATCAAAGCTTGCTATTTTTTTAAATGACAGGAAAGTGTCTTTACATTATCAGGGAACCGAATTAAGATCAAGTACCGGCCAAGTTCTTATGCCGAAAATCAATTCGTAATATTAGGACGACGGATAGTACGCGACAAAATGAAGAAAAGTCGAAACAAAGAAAGGTGAGAATGGAAACAAGCTCTTCCCCCACAAGTTGGTGCAAACAATGTTATCTTCTTTTATAGGTCCTCAGTTTGTCCATCATCTTTGATGCACTGGATACTTGATGCTACTTTTATTGTAACTAAAAACTTTCTTGTATAATCTCTTATTTGAACTATATCAGTAACTAATTCTGTGTAAATGGTTTTAATTTTATGTTATATTATTTCTTTTGCTGACTCAATTTGTGCAGATTCTTCAAATTGAAATATATTGTGAGATTAATCTCAATCCTGAGATTTTCATTCTGTTTTACTGTGAATTACTGTGATTATATTTCAATTTTTAAAAAATCAAATAATAATAATGTTTCTATTTTACCTACATATTGATTTATTTTTTTGAGAAAGTGGACAAGTCACACTTTAATTTGTTGTCTTCACGCAAAGTGAAGGCTTTGGGGTTTTATATTGATTTATTTTATTTTTAATTATTGGATAAAAAATTAGTAAAAAAAAAAAAATTGGGATACATTAAATAAGAATTATATATTTTTTTTAAAAAAAAGAAAAGATACAACGGTAATATCCACGTGTCGTTAATCTATAGGTTCATAGTGTGAGACTATGGCGATTGATAAAACCCTTGCGATTTGAAGGCTCAAATGGAGACGAAGCCGGAGCTCCGATCTCTTCGCGGCGGCGGTGGCAATGGTGGTATGCGTGGCTTTCGGGATGCTCCTCTGGCTCCATGGCGGTGGGATGGCTTCGGATCTATGTACACATGGAGGCCTGTGGCTCCCGCTTAGAGAAAGAGCGGCGTGGCGATGGCGTCTTTGATCTCTCCCGTCAACTGGAACGCCTCTTTTAGTTGGATCTCTTCAGCAGGTGGTTCTTCTTCTTCTTCTTCTTCTTCTTCTTCTTCTTCTTCTTCTTCTTCTTCTTCTTCTTCTTTCTGTTTTTTGTTTGGTTTCTACTTGGATTGTGCTTTGATTGAGGGAAAATAGAGGAAAAGGTGAAGAGACTGTGATGAATTATAATGTTTGTGTTTTTTGTTTGGTTTGTACTTGAATTGTGCTTTGATTGAGGGAAAATAGAGGAAAAGGTGAAGAGATTGTGATGAATTATGATGAATTGGATTTGATTGATGTTGTCTTTGTTGGAAATCTATGTGCCATGTCTAGCAAATTCAAGGGTTAATCAAAAGTGATGAAAGGAGTCAGAAATCTTTAGAGCAAATTAGAGGGGTTAATCGATGGTGATAAAGGAATTAGAAATCTCCATACCAAATTCAAGGGGCTTAATCAAAAGCTATAAAAACTCAATCAGAAATCTCCAAGCTTGGGTAGTGACAGATTTTGCATGGAGGAATATGAAAAGTGAAATTTTGGAGTCAGATGTTGGATTTGAGCGAAAACTGAGGAACCAGTGAAGGAGATGTGATGAATTGTGGTAATTTGAAATTGATTTATGTTGTGTTCTTGTTCTAATTTTATTTATTAATTAATTTTGTATGAGGATATGTGAGAAATCAGAAATTCAGTGAAGGAAGATGATTAGAGAAATTTGGGAGATTGAATGTTGGATTTGAGGGGAAATAGAGGAACAAGTATTGGAAATATGATGAATAGTGATAATTTGGATTTGATTGATGTTGTCTTCTTGTTCTAATTTTTTTTTTTTCTGTTAATTTTGAAGGATTGCGGAGAAATCAGAATTTCCATGCAGGAAGATGACAAGAAAAATCTTAGAATCCAGTGTTTAAGAGGAACTGGAGATTGTCTAAAACCCTGGTATATTCAAATTGTAAGCAAGCCCATCTTTTACTTCTGCTCTTTCCTTTTATACTACCTCAATTAAGAGCTGTTTTTAGAAAATCTTAGCTAAATATGACTCCTTTCGCTCGCTTGTCTGACAAACAATACAGGAATCACAATGACGAGTTGATTTTTAGGAGGATCACATAACAACTGCTACGACACAAATTCATGAGTATTCTTACATAAAAGAATGACATGAGGCTGATCTGGATTAGCTTGTAATATTTAGAAAATTTACAAGGGGATTATATTTAGAGATAATTGCTGCTAAGAGGCTTCCATCTCGGAAATGTAAAATTGATACACTTAGTTTGATGGCATTTCCTACTGCCTATAGATGTATTTTGATGGCCTTTCCATACTAGCAAGAATGATGCTATGATGAAAAAGGTAAGATATGGTTGATAAATCATGGCATTATAGCATCTTGACTTGGCTTGTCATGCTCAGAAAACTTAGCAAGAGAACTAGATTTTGGGAAGTTTTTGCTTAGAAGCCTTAAATCTAGGTAAGATATAATCGATAAATGTAGTTCGATGACCTTTCCATACTGTTTATGGTATAAGAATATGTGATTTCTAGTTAGATTTGATTAGATAAAATTGACATTGGTTGTTGTTTGTTTTAGTGAGACCAACTCTTGCACTTGTCCAACGGGCTTAACTCCTTGCTTGATATCTTCTCTACTAACAATATTAATTTACAAACTTGTTTGATTAAATTTAGAGTAGAAATTATACAATAGAACAGATAAGTGATTTTTTGTGTAATCCTTTTCAAATAGTATGCCTTTAGGCTTAACTTACACATGGCTTTATGGGCTTGATGAATTGAGTCTTCCGTCCCTTAATTAATTCTTGGCCACAATTGCATCATTCGTATCATCGAAAGCATAGCAGCTGAGTTGTTAAGCTTCTTTAAGTAGCTTCGACAAAGTCGATGTTGGGCAGGGTTCTGCAATTTCCGCCAAAGCTGATGGTATTGGAGGTGTTTGCTCCGCGTGTGCTTGCTCACCAATGATATTTTAATAATTCATGGAATCTTGGTAAACATCCATGCATGTACCTGCTGCATTTGAACCCACTCTCGTTGCTCTGGCCACAGTACCATCACCAATGATATTTTAAGAATTTATGGATTCTTGGTAAACATCATAAGTTGGCAGCCGTCCCTGAAAGTCCCGGCAAGCTTTAAATGCTTGATAAGCTTCTGCTGTATGCTATGGTACTGTGTCCAGAGCAACGAGAGTGGGTTCAAGTGCAGCAGGTGCATGCATGGATGTCTAGTAGTAGATTCAGGTTCATTGAGTATAACCGGAAGGTTTTGTGGTGGTGGTGCTATGCTGGAGACTGAGATTGCTTATTGTCTAAGTGGTGATAAGTGTGGAGGCGGAGCAGGTGCTCCATGAATCGGGTTTTTGCGTGGAAGAAAAGTGGGGATAGGAGCAGGAGCAGCAGCGTCACGTTGCGACTCATATTTGATAAACATATGTTTAGTCTCACAAACATGTTTATAAACATATGTTATCAAATACTGACATATTTGATAACAATCTACACAAGAAATAAACTTTTGTCTCCGGTGTTCATGCATCTATACTACATGTTCAACTCTAACTAGATACACTAAACATGTTTATAAACATATGTTTAGGTGTGAAAAAAAATGTAAAACTAGCTTTGATATCTTGAAGTAGGTAATGTGTACATCCACTTAAGTTTTAGACATTGCAAGGCTTACCACTATGCCAATTCAATGGTCTTCAATTGGTATCATGCTCACAATCATTATGAACAAGATTCAAACTGCTTTGTTATACACTCTAAATATATAATAAAAACCGCCGTGGTATCTTAAAGTAGAGAACTTCCTTAAGGGGGGAAAACCTAATCCTAATCAACCACGGCACCTCCTGATAAACTGGTCTGAGGAGACTGCCATTGCAGTAGCCAGTAAATATGCATTTCTAGTCCAATATGTGATGCATGAAAAGTTCTCGTAGCTATTGAAGTCAATCGGGTTTGATTCGACTAAATGGAACAAAACTTCACTTTTCCCCTAAGCAGTGTAAATCTGACAATGCCACTTTGATTCTTGACTCCAAACTTAGCCAAACTTCAATCAATCAATCTAACATTTCCAGTGATACTTCAAATATATGATATCCATGTTTCAAGGCTTAAAAACCAAGTATAAACCATATTTACAACCCAGATATGAAAGCCTCAAAAATGCATTCTCTCATCAATTTACTTCAAATCAATGTAAACCAAGTTGAATCTAGCTTGCTTCCACCCAGATCAATATATACCTAGTTCAACTTCAAATCACTTCATAAAATAGTTCTTTACATTTCAAGAACAAAATTCATGTTTCATTTAAGAATTATTGCACCAAGATGGACCGTATAGAGGAACATCAGCTAAAAGAAATTTAAAACTAACAGTGAGGATGAAAGACACTCAGATTTTACGTGGAATACCTCTTAAAAAATTAGTGGAAAAACCATGAAGAAAGATAGAAGAATTTTATTAATGTGGGAAAATAGAAAGATAGAAAAATTTCATTAATGTGGGAAAATTAGGAGTTATGATCACTCTATTTATAAGGATAAAACAATTTTATTCTCTTATAGTAGGAGAAAATACTCTTACTCTCAAACTCACAAGGAAGAGGTATTATATTTTTTTTTTCTATCTCACTCCCTCTCTTGTATGTGTTTAAGTACTTCATCTCTTGCATTTTTATTGCCAAGAGCTTCACCAACTTCAATCAGTCTTTTTGACTTTTATTATTATTATTATTCTGTTTGCAGCCGGCGAGTAGGTGAGTTGATTTCACTAACTAACAATTCTTTCATTTGTAGATTTGATTGAGAATCAATCGAATCGTCACACCATTTTTTCTACCTTGCCACTTCATGTGGATTACATCGACATTAGGTCATGATGATTCGACATCAGGTCAGGAGGATCAATATCACGTAAATTTATCGGCGTTGATTGTCATTGTCATAAAATTTGCTAAGTTATCTTTGGTACGAATTTTTTGCATATCCATTATTCCTTCTTTCACTTCTCACGAACGAAGTGGTATTGAACTCATAAATGATTTGTTTTTGGATGAAAAGCTGGAAAATGCAATGCGCTCTTATTGTCACAATGCAAAGCAATATTATGCTAAGTTGATTGTCATTGTCATAAAATCTGCTAAGTTATCATTGGTATGAATTTTTTTGCATATCCACTGTTCCTTCTTTCACCTTCTCATGAATGAAGTGGTATTGAACTCGTATATGATTTGTTTTTAGATGAATGGCTGGAAAATGCAAAGCGCTCTTGTTGTCACAATACAGAGCAATATTCTCTTATTTGTGCACGAGTTCTTCCAACACCATCTTTAACCACATTACTTCTGTTGTTCATTAATGGCTGCTAAGCAATTATCTTTTCTCAAGATTTTAATGTGGTTGAAGATGATGTTAGAGGAATTCGGGCAAATAAGATAATATTGTTTTGTATCGTGACAACCAAAGAGCCTTACGTATTTCAAGAAATCCAGCTTTTCATAAAAAAAATGGCAATACATTCAAGTTCCATACCATTTCATTCATGAAAAAGTGAAAGAAAGAAGAATGGATATGTAAAAGATTCATACCATGGACAACCTAGTAGATTTCATGATCAAGGCAATCAACGCTGGCAAGTTTATGTGGTATTGATCTTCCTTTGGTCTGATGGAGACGTAAGCAACATGAAGTGACAAGATAGAAAAAATGGTGTGGATATATGATTGATTTTCAATCAAATCCTTAAATAGAAGAATTGTTAGTCAAAAAAATCAACTCGCCTACCCGGTAGCTGCAAACAAAAAAAATAATTAAAAAAGAGTTAAAAAGAGCGGCTCAAGTTGGTGAAGCTTTTGCCTATAAAAAAGCAAGAGATGAGGCACTTAAACACATACAAGAGAAAAGGTAAGGTAGAAGAGAATATATATATATATATATATATAATACTTCTTTCTTGTGAGTTTGAGAGTGAGAGATGGTAAATAAGAGAATAAAATTGTTTTCTCCTTATAAATAGAGAGATGGTAACTCTTAATTTTCCCACCTTAGTGAAATTTTTCAATCTTTGTTTATGGTTTTTACCCTAATTTTTTAGGGCTTTTCCATGTTAATCCCGAGTGTCATTTATCTTCACTATTATTTTTTAATTTTTTTAGCTGTGACCTATTATATCCGGTCCATCTTTGCACAAAACAGTATGCGTGTAAGAATACTAAAATCTTACCTGAGTGTGAAGATCTACCAGTTTTCACTTCAACTTCAACTTTAATCTTCTTAAAACTTGAATCAAAACTTTGGATGTGCTATAACTCTTTAAATTTGGGGTAATCTATGGAAGAAAACAAAGTGTTTAAAATGTAAATAGGAAGATCTAGGCTAAACAATGGTTAGATTTCAAAAGAGATTTGATAGAAAACTAAGAAATTTTAGGTTGTTCTTTGAATATATATATATATATATATATTTTCTTGCTCGCCCTGTGTAATTACCGTTTGCCTTTGAATAAATTTAATTATTACCAATACATCCCTTGAAGCTGCAACTTCCATCTTCCTACCCTACATAGTTGTACCCTTAATTTCAGATACATTGATGTTCTTGCACATGTGTAGCTCCGAGGTTATTAAATCCTAACTCCCTTAAATAAAGTTTTGACCTCAAAATTTTAACTTACCTGTTTCATCGAACAAATGGGAGTATTGTTTCCACATTGTTGCCTCGAGTTCCCATGTTATCTCCTCTCGATGATCATTTTTCCATAGAACTTTCGTTATGCGTATTATTTTGTTATGTAGCACCTTGTCTTGTTGGTCGACTAATTCTACCGGTTGAACTTCGTAGTTCTTGAGCATGGAAACATGGAATACATTATGTATCTTGTCTAACTCTGATGACCAAATTGAGCTGAAAATGCATCTATAATCCATAGTGAAATATGGATTTTACGAAAGAACTCATTCCTATAATCAGCTTCTAACCAGGCATTGCTTCGAATGTGTAACATGTTTGATTTATTAGTGAATAGCATTGGAAAATGGTATCATTCTAGGCATTGAATTTTAGAATATAAGATAACATAGACCGATTAAGAACATTCAGAAGTCAAAACTGTCAATATTTATAGTTCAACAATCACAAGTGTAAACTCATAAACTCAATTCATTTGAGTTTTCTAAATTGGTTGTATTTGTGTAAATTATTTGTTAGCAGTGTTATAAGAAGTGGAAAGGACCAAATGAACTTAAATTTCTCTATTCAAGTTAGATGCTCTATCCATTAAATAGTTGTTCATTTCTATTTTCTTTTTCCCTCTTGATTCCATGGCATCAGAGTTGGGTGATTAGATTATTCTATTATTGGCTGTTAGAATGAACTTCTTGGTTTTGTGTGGTTCAGGTTAACTTAAAAGCTCATTATTTTGTTCTTGTATATTTGATTCGTTTATGCGCATTTGATGTTAACAAAGTAAAGTGATTAGATTTTTGTTGTCATTTGTCATCAAAATTTGATTTCACCTTCAGTTTTATGTAGAGATGATCATGTTTTGTTTTTCAAATGCCAATTGTTTCCATAATTGTAGTTCTTTCTTTTGTATTATTCAAACTTTTATGCATATACTATAATATAGTATTAGTTGTTAATCTTTTCATTCATGACTACAGAGCTTATATTATTAAAAAAATTATTTAGGTTCAATACAATGAATTCTACTTTTCTCAATTCATTCCAATCAGTCAGATTGAACTACAATAACAACAGTTTGTAGAACTTAATTCATCCCATTTCTTAAAACAAATAAATTTTATTCTTCTCATTATTATTATTATTGTTGTTGTTATTTATTTTATTTTTTTTAAAAGAACCCAAACAGGGCTATTATTGTTGTTGTTGTTGTTACTGTTTACCAAGTTGTATCTTTTGTATTGGTAATTTGCAGCTACATGAGTGTCCATTGAGAGCAATAATTAGCTTGCCAAAACAAAGCTTTCACTTTCTTCATAATTATACTTATCTCTTTGCCATTTTATATCATATATATATATATATATATAATCTAGTTAGATCTCTAGATTACTATTTTGTAAAGACATTTAATCACAGCCGTTGGATGGTTATTTATTTATATAGTTACTATATATCTTTCACTGTTTACAAATTCTGTACAATATTGTAAAACGTGTATTATCCTTATATATATCTTTGATTTATTAATTTATTAAATATTTTAAAATGTTTCATGGTTGAGGAATTTTCACATTACTGTTCACTTTATTGGAAAGCACTAGACCATTCATTGGTGAGTACTATCAACTGAATATGGAGAAAGCAATGGAAGAAGTTGGATTTGTAAACATCAAACAGTGACAGGTACTGTTCCTCACTAGAAATTTATTTATTTATTTTTTTGTAGCAGATACAATGTTCATGTGAAACTCTCATTTTCAATTTAAATTGAAGATGAGAAATCCCAAATTTTTCAAAAATATATATATATATTTTTGGAAGATTTAAAAAAGATAATAATTTCTTTAAAAGTTAGTTTTATGTTTTATGCAAAGAAATAAATTGAATTACTTGTGAATAAGTTGTTTCATTTTTCACATTCTCTGCTGACATTGCTTATGATGATTGATACTCCAACACAACAATCCAAACTTCATTATGACTTAGTATTAATCCATCATCTTACAACCCTACACCAAAGCCCTAGTTTGAATAACTTAAATTACTTGTAAATGATATATCAAAAAACATTTAATTTAAACTCAAATCAAGGCTTAAGAAACCCTAAATCTGAAAATGAGTAGCTCCATTCTATTGTCACATGATATTTTATTTAGTGTTACGAATATTTACTATTTATGCCCTAGTGGATCTCTCTCATTTAATAAAAGTCTGGAATGTTGGATTATTAACAGACAATCTAAATTTTTTTTAAATAATATTGAAAAAATTGCTTTAAAAAAATTTAGTATTGTTTTTTTAGTATTACCAATTATATATATTTATATATATATATATATAAAGATCATATAGATAAATCCCTAGATTTAAAATTTTGAGACGTTTTAAATCTAAACGTTAGATCATCATTCGATGGTTGATTGTTTATATAAACACTGTACATTTTTTTTTTAGTGTTTATGATCATTGTACAACACGGTTTTTATTATTCATAATGATAAGAACACATCCGATGGTTACTATAAACATCTCTAAATTTGAAATCTAGAGACGTTCCTAGATAATGGATCCTCATATATATATATATATAGTTAATATGGTATGCTACACAAATTTATTAATGTTGATAAATATATATTGACTAATTAGACTAATTATTACTAATTTGAAAAAGACTCAACTAAGGAAAAATTGACACCAAAAACATCTAGTCAAATAGAGAATAATGAGAAAAAGTAATGAACCACATTCAACATCAATAGAACCTACCTACAAACACTATAATGACAACTCAAAAACACAACAATCCAAACTTTATTATCACAAACTATTAATCATCAATTCCTTTACAACCACACACCAAAACCCTAGCTTGAGATAGAGATTCCCACCCTTCCCCTCCACACAAATAAGGCAAAGTCAAATGGCATCTCTTTGGTAGGGTCCCAATCAAACAAACTTCCAAACAATACAATCACAACAACAACAAATCATAGTGTATCAGTTTCCCAACCATTGACCATTAATTTCATATCCATGGCCTTTATATCAATCATACAAGCACCACAAACAGAGAATTGTTAAGGCAAGCCAGCAAAAGTTTACTAGCCACTTATTATCAAACACTATATATAATTATGTATATAAAGTTTGGTACCTTTTGTTTTATTTATTTTCAACGGCGGAAGCTGCGGCGGGTCGGAGGAGTGTCGGGGTTGTTATCGGCATCGCCTTTGAGCTTTACGGCCGTGTAGACGGCAGCTCCGGTGATGGCGCCTGCCGTCGGTGCTACGAGATATATCCATATTTGTTTGTAGTTTCCTGCTGCTACTGCTGGTCCTAGTGTGCGCACTGGGTTCATTGATCCACCACTTGATGGCCTGTTTCATCATCAACATTCATTTTATACTTTAAATCTTGAATAAAAAAAACAGAGAATATATATGTAGCATGTATGTATTTTTTTTAAAAAAATACCATGTAATAAATTAAATAACTTTGGTTGAGTAAATTAATTAGGGAGTGTCTATTTTATTGTGTAATAGTCTTGAGTGAAAAAATACGTGAAAGTGACTTTTTTTTTTAAATGATTCGAAGTAATATCACTTTTAACTGTTCTAATGTTTACTTCTATGTCGCTAGTTTTTTTTATAACAAATGAAAAATTATAAAGTGAGTTTAATTTAAAATTAAAAAAAAAATCAACAAATGAACTTACACTTTCAATGATTTTTTTTTTAAAAAGACAACAAGCGTCGAAACTCAGAGATGAATTACTTTCAATGACTTTCGCACAGTATCAAAATAAATTATTCTCAAGATTCTTAAATTTAAAAACATTAGAAAAGGTTATATATACACTTGTGCCTATATGTGTATATATATATATTGACAAAATGCGACAAGTGTATGCAATCAAGGCATTAGCATAATAATACCTATAAGTTTTTACTGACTAAATGATAAAGTGGGTTACAAGTCTACAATTAAAACTTTTTGACACCACTACGTTTAGCACTGCTACATCCAATATATTTTGATTCTACGCAATAAATATCTTTTATGGTAAAACCTGTGCCGTTAGACCAAAAGTCAACACGTGTGTATATATATATATATAACTTTTGGAGGTTTAATTATGCCAAAAAAATCATTTTAATTTATGAATATTTAAATATAATTGGACAAGCTACGAATATGGTGGAATCACTAGACCATTGCTTAAGAAAGGGAATGAAATACTGTAACCACAATAGACATGACCAAAAAGAACAAAAAAACAAAACATATTTTTAAATATGAACCAATACTTTTTAGCTTTTGTCATATTTCAGATTTTTTTTTTTTTCCTCCGTTCTTTTTAATTGATTGAACAAAATAATTAAAAAATAAATAGTGAATAAATATAAAATTCAAGAGTATGAATGAATGCTAACCCGGCAACAAGAATGTTAAGCATGACAGTAGCTCCCACAGCTATTCCAGCCAATTCTCCTACCTGAAATATAATATTATATATATAAGTGTTCTTTTTTTTTTTTTAAATATACACCTTCCAAAAATTCATAATTGTATATATATATATATATTGGAAAATAAAGAAAAAGTTATATATATACATATAAAGTAATTTTTTTTTTCTTTTTAATAGTTTGATAATTCTAGAAACATTAGAAAAACACTGGAGGGAAACAAACGGATATAGAGTAAATATTTATAATTCACAATTAAATGTAAAGACCTATTTACCCAATAATACTGATTTTAGCACTGTTTATATATATATATATATATTACAGTTTAGGTTTAAATTAGGGTTTAAGGTTTAAGTAGTATATTAATATATGTGTAGATATGTACACAGTGCCAAAACCAGGTCCCAGGATGGGATTTTTTTTTTTAAAAAAAAAAACAATTTTTAGCCTCTGAATTTAGTAATTATTTTAAAAAAAATTCAGGTTTTTCTCCAAGATCACTCATTCGAAAAAAAAATACATATTTATAGAAGAAAAAAATTCCGAAAAATAAAATTAAAGAAACATATACAAAGAAACCCTCATTTTTTTTCCAAAAAATAATAATATTTTACAAGTTTAGTAATTATTTTTTTTAAAATTACATATTTATAGAAGAAAAATATCCCAAAAAATAAATTTTTAAAACCAAAAAAAAAAATTATAAAAACAAAGCAACTTATTAT
This sequence comes from Dioscorea cayenensis subsp. rotundata, assembly GCF_009730915.1. Lineage (NCBI taxonomy): Eukaryota > Viridiplantae > Streptophyta > Magnoliopsida > Dioscoreales > Dioscoreaceae > Dioscorea > Dioscorea cayenensis. The sequence continues at coordinate 1,026,366 of NC_052472.1, read as the reverse complement.
AGAAACAAACCAAAAAAATTGTCCCCAATTTCTCCAAAAAAACAAAGCAACATATGCAAAATACCCCTCATTCTTTCAAAAAATTAAGAAGGAGAGAGAGAGAGAGAGAGAAAGCATACAGCTCTGGTGTCGGTGGCGACGGCGGTGACGACGAAGAGGAGATTGAAAGTGATGACAAACTCAATGAAGAACGCCTGGGCGGTGCTCACCGACGGCACGGTCACACCGCCGGAGAGAAACGGGTGGAAGATCCCCTTCAGAGCAAAAGACGCACAGATCGAAGCCGAGACCTGGGCGGCGATGTATGCGGGGACCTGAACCCAAGGGAAATGGCGGAGCACGGCGAAGGCGATGGTGAGTGATGGATTCAGGTGAGCGCCGGAGATGTGACCCGTTGAGAGGATGACGATCATCACCGCTAATCCCGCGCATGCTGCGTTGCCGATTAGGGTTTCGGCTCCGTTGTACTTTTGGTTCACGATCGGCGCCGCCGTCGCTCCGAATATCAGGATGAAGGTTCCCACGAATTCCGCTCCGATCTGTGATTTATATCAAATTATATAATTATTAGATTTTTTAGATTTTTTAGATTTTTTTTAAAATTGTTTTGTTTATCAATTAATTTTTATTTTTTTAATTTATTAATTTCTCTATTTTTGATTAGGGTATGAAAAAATTTGAATTCAAAGATTTATTAGAAATAATTATGAAAAACATATCACTAGTACTAGTTGTAAAAAATTTATTAAAAAAATAATAATAATAATAATAACATATCACTGATTTTAAGTGAGAGTTTTACGAACTTACAATTTTAATTATCTATGTGTAATTTTCCGTTTTTAAACTACTAAAAAATAATTTTGAATTTAAGATTTATTAAAAACAATAATGATAACAGATCTCTAATTGTAAATAAGAGTTTACAGTTTAACTTTTTATTCCTGATTGAAAAGTGCACTGGTTAAAGCAGACTTTTTCTGTCACTTTTGTGAAATAAAAAAAATTCTTTTTTTAATTAATATTTATTTTGAATTAATTAGACTGTTTCCCTAAGCACAATTGCAACTCAGTCACTTTCAGAACTAGTTGCATTCATCTTTCAAGAAACTCTAATAAAATAAAATAACAAATAAAAAAATAAAAAAATTGATGATGATGATGATGATATTAAGGACCCATGAAGAACAGAATGAAAGTTAAGTTGATGAAAAAAAGATGTTGATCTAAATGAGATAAAAATACCTTGGTTTTCCAACTAAACAATCACAAATAAACCAAAATAAAAAAATAAAAATAAAAAATTGAATGAAGATGAAGTGAGATAAATATATACCATGGTTTTTTCTGGCAAATGATCATGAACAACAACAGAGCTATGAAGTGAATGTTTTCTGGTTTATGGAAAACTAAAATTTTATTAAATTGATTAAAAAAAAAAGGATGAAATGAGAAAAAAAATATATAGCATGGTTCTTGATAAAATAAAATAACCAAACTTTTATTTAGCCACGATTTTGGGGCACAAACTTTTTGTGATTTTTTAAACAAAACCAAACGAAACAAAAACCAGGCAAGAAAGTTCAATAATCTAAATCATTAAATCACACAAATAACATGAAATCAAATTATTATTTTCGAAAGGAAAAAAAAAATCCAAATAAATCAAAACAAAAAAAAATAATCTAATGGTCTTAGTTTAATAGAAACTAACACGGAACCAAGATATAACTCATGGTTTATAAATTTTAGTATTTATTTATTATATAATATAAAAATAAATTAAAAATTATCTAAAAAAATTTGTGACTCTTTACTTTAAAAATTATTTTTTAAAATTGAGACGGTGAGAATAAGCTACATCTTGATTCCGTCGTAACAACTACATGAGATCATCACTATACTCTAACAAACATATGATAAATAACACTATTAATTAAAAAAAAACTCTTAAACCTTAATTAAATTAATAAAAATTGAAAATATGGAGTATCATTATTATTGTTATTATAATATAGCATTATTTGGTGAATAAAGTCAGATAAAATAAAGAAAGGATTGATTGATAGACTGACTAAAAAGAATGGGGAATCATGCATGGAACTTGCTCTCACTTGAACTGATATTTTTGTATTTATTTTATACTTCAAAGATATATTTTAAGTTATCTATAAACAAAAAGACAGCTTAGGTTTTGGGCGGCTCTGATTCAGACACATTCAAAGAAAAAAAAATTCAACTCTTCTACATTACCTCCCACTGTATTTAATAATGCACACCTTCCTATTTAGTTACAAGACTTTTATTATTATTTTCATTTTTATGCAATATATATATATATATATATAAATATAATTTAATTTCTATGAGAATAAATAATAAATTAAGAGACAGAGGAGGCTGATTTTGGACCATATAAGAAAGTGGTACTATGAGAAAAAATATATATATGTATTATAAAAATAAATTTTATAATTAAAGGTAACTTTATTATTTTAATAAATAAATGGTACGATGAGGGGAAAAAAATACAGCAATTGGAAACATCCCTGAAGAATTGTACTAATAATACTGTAAAAAATTTCTTAATTTCTGTTCACTTTAATATAAAAAAATACTTGAATAAATATGACACGCCATAGTACAAAATTATTACCATAAAAAAATCAATATTCAGAAAAATAAATAAACAAAAGAGTTGGTGATCTTGGTTGTACGAAATAAAATTTTATAATATACATCTAAGTACCTGTAAATTCATTTTTTTTAAAAAATAAATTTCCTCTTAATAAATTGCAAAAATAAAATAAAATCGTAAGATTAAATTTTGTATTTTTAAATATATTTCTTTCTATTTTTCTCGTACTATTAATATTTTTATAATGCCTTTCAGTTTAAGATGAAAATAAAAAGCAATTAACAAGAAAACAAAGGGGGAAATTGCAAAAAAAAACAAATAATAAAACAATCACTAAAATGAAAACCATAACCTAATTAACAAGAAACCAAGTGCTCTATAATAACCCATGCATCAAAACAAAACCCACAAAACCAAATACTAGAAAATCCAAGGGTAAAGATTGCAAAATTATTAGAAAACTAGAACCTAATCAACACAAAACCAAGTGCTAAATTGCAAAAACAAAAGGAAAACCAAATACCAGAAAACCCAAGGGTAAGACTGCAAAAACATAACAAAACAAGCTCTATAATAAAACACAAAACCCAAATACCAGAAAACCCAGGCCCCAAATTGCAAAAAAAAAAATTCAAAAAACAAGAAGTAATTAAATTATGAAAAAAACAAAGGACTAAATTGAAAAAAAAAAGTTTGAGGAGAAGAAGAAGGTGACCTTTCTAGTGAGGGAGACATTGGGCTTTGGGAAATCAATGAAGCACTGATGCGGCGAAGCCAACGAATCCAAAGGCAAGCACTTGTTGCACCGCGGCATTGACTTCCGATCATACGACAACGAGTCAATCCTCAGTCCGGTGAACAACGGCGCTCCCGGCGTGCCCGGTGTCGCTGGCGCTGAAGCCATCGGTGTCCCAGTTTCCGATTCAGGCATTTCGTCGAACACTTGATGTGCTTCTCTGGTTGGGTTGGATTGGATGATGAGATGATGAAAGTATTACATGATCTGAAGGTTTTTATGGAGGTTTTTCTAAGGATTTGGATCTATAAACCAAGCCAGACTAAATCAAAGATCTCTCTTTTTCCTCTCTCTCTCTCTCTCTCTATATTATATTGAAAGAAAAAAAAAATGAAGTTTTTTTTGGGTTTTTTTTTGGGGATTGAGGATGAGGATGGAAATGGAGTTACATAATGGGGGGATTTTTATGAAGATTGGATTAAGGAATTGGATGAGAAGAATCCAGTTGAAAAAAGCGAATGAAAATGAAAAGGTTGAGAAATTTAGGGTTGGAAATTGGGGATGGAGAACATCGAACCTGGAGAGTTTAGGAGCAGAAGGATTGATGCATTTGGTCGTGCCCTAGATCATGGATGATGGATTGAAGAAGCTTGAGAATAGAGTGAAAGAGAAATGAGAGAAAGAGGAGGAGTAGTAGTAGAGAATTTATGGAGATTGGAGAGCAATGGAGGGGAAGAAGGTCAATGGTTTTAGAGGCGTTCATATTAATATATTAATTAATTAATTAATTAATTAGTTCAAATAATTCAATTATGTATCATTTTTTAGAATTTTTAAATCAATTATTATGTATTTTCGTAAATTGTTTTTAAATTAAATATTTGTTTTTCCTTTTTTGTTTTTTTAGGGCGACAAGCGCATGTCTCTATAGTGGCGTGAGTTGGTTACAATATCATCCGTGAGTTAATTCCTCCTGTTAATCACTTAAACCAAGTTGACTTTGACTAAATTAAATATTTGTTAATCACTTATATATATATATATATATTAGAAATATTGTTGAACGGTTATGATTTATTGTGTTACTTTACTGTGTTGAAAATGATTAAATGGTTCATATTAAAATACTATTTATCTCATTTTTTTAATATTCACTATTTATAAGCATAGTAATCACTCAGTCTAAACGAATGTCTGTAGATTCTTAGACGTTGTTGAACTAGGCAATCTATATATATAGTTTTGTTAGATGAACTAGGAAATTATCAACAAATAAATTGATCTATTAATATTGAGTTATCTGTGTAAAGTGTTTTTGTTCTACTATAAAAACGGATTTAAATCTCAACTCGAGTCAGATGAGAGCAGAGATATTGCAGAGATTATCATTGTGCTCCTCGTCTATATCCGTTTTTGAAACACGGTTAAATTTTTTTTTTTATATATTTTTTAAATTTAAAAATTAATATAAATTAAGTATTTTATGAAAGAAAATTTAAGATAAAAATTATTATTATTATTATTATTTTAATAAGTGAATCCAAATGAATGTTTATGTAATGGTTTGATATAATGTACTGTAAAGATAATAATGTATTTGTTTTTTATTTTTTATTTTTTGGAATGTTTATAAGTCACTATAGTGGAGATACGTCAAACCATTTGACTCCTCAACGGAGAAACAGTTGTATATATATAAAAATAATGTTAGAATAGTACAAATTGGTTTCTTGAGAAAATTTAAAGAAAAAAAATTATTTATGCTTATAAATAGAATTGTATTTTGGTTTTTCATTAATTTTTTAAAATATTTGTTTAAAAGGTTTAAGTGATTGGTATTCACATTCACTATATTTATATTTATAGATACAATATATGCATATAATGTCTTTTTGGATTGGTTTTTATTTTTTTTAGATAAAAACATTTTTAAGGGTTTGAATACATGAATTTTAGGGGACATTTTGAGTTGTCCTTGCAACAATTTATTATAAAAGCACATCCTGTTTGACTGGGTTCTCAATTGGTTTATGAATTATATATATATATATATATATATATATATATATATATATATAATCTTAAAATTATAAATATAATTTTGCAAGGTTTTTCATTACATAGAAATATTCATAATAATCAAAACATCATTTGCAAACATTCTTATAATCACTGTTATCTAATGATATTGGATAAAATCAGCTAATAATTATTGTGAAACATCTTTAAATTTTAAATTTAATAATGTCTTTAGAGGATGTAATCTCATCAACAGATTAAAAAAATAATTAAATATGATTTGTAATTCTCTGATAACATTTAATATTTCATATACATCTAATCTTGAGCTATAATTATTCACAAAAGAACGAGCTAAAAAGTAATTTTTTTTATTTTTATCTTAAAAATATTTTGGGGTTTCCATCATTATATATATATATATATATATGAGAAAATGTTCTCTGGGGACGTTCACAGAACGTCCCAGAGAATGTAAAAGAAGAGAGATAGTTGAGAGGAGAGAGACAGAGAGGATTTGGTTGATAAATAGTGCCCAAACATGGTACCTCTCTCATTCGGGTGGGTGTGGTGTGCTGGGGTTTTAGTTTAGTTATTATGTTCTTTCACTGTAGGTCGAACTGTTTGATCAAAATCCAATAGTGGATATTGAAATCTACGAACGTTGACAGAAGATGGGTTCTCTATATATATTATATACTAGTAATTCTATATTTATTATTGAGGTTGTTTAAAGCATTCTCTATTTTAGCACCATCTAAATTAGATTTTCATCCAAGTTGACAGAAATGGATAATAAAGTCCTTTCTTTTCAATATTCACACAATGGAGGGTTTATATGCAAACTTGGACTTTAATGATGCTTTTCAGATAAAAATAACAAGAGGTCCCTCTAATTTTTCTAAATCCATAAATAATCCATCCAAAGTTTGATATCTCCTAGAAGATCCTTCTTTTAAAATTATTTAATTTTAAATTTAAATTCACAATATAAATTTATCAAATTCTCTAGTCTTGCTTACCATGACTCACACTGGTGACTAGCTACACTAGCTCACTCCGAGTTCTGGTATCAATGAAGTACATTTTTTTTTTTTAAAATATGAATAAATCATGTGTCAGCGTTATTCGCATGTTTTCTAAATACGCACACCCTCATCTTCATCTATCCGCAAAATATTTGGTACTAATTAAAGTTTTATAAACATAATTTTTTTTTTTGATGAATGGTGATAAATACTGTATTTTTATAATATATTTGTATTATGTTTACACAGTACTATATAATACTGTAGCACAAAAGATTTGATGTTACACAAATTTATCCAAAAATTATTGTAATTTTTACTAAATTATTTAGTTATTATAAAAATATTTTTAATGTTATAAAAAAAATTAAAGTGGATAAGAATTAAAAAGAAAGTCGGTGAAGAGATCAGGCTCTATTTTCAATAGAACCATCCCAGTCTTGGTTGGCGTGTTGCATTTACAAATATCTAAATACTGTTAAAGTTGAAGATTTTATAATAATAAAATAGTACCCATTATTCAACAACTTATTTTTTTAATCATATATTTATTTATATAAATATTTTATATAAATGTGGCTCACTACTGATTTTTTTAATGTGGAAATTACCAAAAAAACCCTACAACTTTGCCAAATTGCCAAACAAACCCTCTATAGTTTGTAATACCCAAAACCCCTTCCTTTTCAACTCCATGATTTTTGAAACCCCAAAAGTACGAATGCATTAGAACGAGTGTATTTAAAATTTTATGGACTGAAAAATGCCCTGCAACGGAAGTCATGCATGCACCCTATTTCAAGTGTGAGAGGGAAGTGGGTGGTTTTTCTTAGACATTACATATTGCCTTTCTCTCTCAACTCAGCGACTCCGAGTCTCAACTCTGCTCTCGGGCTCTTCTCTCTCCCACCGCACTCTTCCCTTTCCACCGTGCCTCAAGAAGAAGTCCGCTGCAAGTATTCTAAGATTTCGCCACTTTGCGTACTATGTATTCATTATGCGTTTTTGTTAACTATTCTCATACTAAGAGACATTTTTTTCGGTTTTTGGTTTGTGGATTTTGTTTTTTGTTGGAAGACATCAAGCTTTCGTGGGATTAATCTACTGGGTTTTGTTAGTCAGTAGGAGATGTCCTCGCTAGGGTTTTCTTTTTGTTTTACATTTTCGTCTATGTATACGATCGAAATGGTTTTCCGATTGTTGTGCTTTTGTGTAATGTTTATAATCTACGCTACTCCTTTCAGCTGATAATGGTTGCGCTTGTAAAAACGAGGTCTCCGCTTAAACAATCGAGCTTTACTGCTAAGTTAGTTCGTCTCCGCTTAATTATTCTGTATCTCCGCTTAATAGTATACGCCATCGCTTAAAAATGATATCGTGTTTAAGAACCGAGTGTTTACCGCTTAACAAATTACATTTCCGCTTAACAATGTGTTGTTATTGTGCGCAGCTTGTGATTCATGGCGGTCAATCTAGTTAACGGGCGATGCTACTTCGACACCTAGATGGAGCACCGTGGTGAATTGAAAGTTCACATGATCCCTCGACTAATCGGAGATCATCCGAAGACACCGCTCACAGATTTCATCGAGTTGGAGTCGATACCAAGAGGGCCCTCTCGACTCTGCACAGATACGATAACCGCACCAATAAATTCAGGATCGGGAAAGCATGTCGACTTTTCGAGCCCTCGAAGATGTGGCACCGTTCTTGGCCTCGCTGCGATGGGGAGGCAGCCGTGTTTCAAGAAGAAAACACGGCCGCTTTTCAAGAGGTATTTGATCGAAAGACGACGAGACATGCCGAGACTCCATCGAGCACTCTTCAAAGAACTCGCTGGATGAGAGAAGAGAGAATTTTGCACAACCACCGATGGTGTACCTCCCGCTTCGGTTCCTAACCTGGATCGCTGATTATGTCGACGATCTACTCCTGGAATCGCGGGCGCACGCATGGGCGCAAGCGACGACAAGTGGCTTATGGAGGACATACCACAAGCCGCTACCCGAGTGCAATCTAGATGGAGTTCATAGGATCTCATGCTGCGAAATTTGGTGAAATTTTAATGTCTGAGAAAATTTAGGACCTGATTACGAGCTAAAATTTGTGTAATGGCTTTGGAGTTTTAGGGGCCTAGTTGGAGCCTCTTTTCTCTCGGCAGTGTTTTATATTTTAACTTTTTTTTGTTACTTTACCACATTTAGTGGTCTGCTGTAGTTCTTTTTCGTCTTCAAAAAAACGTTCTTTCTAGTCTTTAAATCGTTTTTTGAAAGCTTTTGTTCTGTTTTAGTTCTAATAGAAGTAGTTTATCCATCTTTTAAATTTTGAAGTGAGTTTTAAATAAATATTTATTTTAATACTAAAATAATTTTACTTAATACTTCCAAAGTGCTCTCATTTCATTAATTTGAGTATGAAGTATAAATTATAATTAAGTATATATAATTGGCATTAATTTAATTAAATTTATACAATAGATTGAATTATTTATTGAGTTTATTATTACTATTATTACTTAGAAAATTCTAATTAATTACTATGATTAAATTAAACATACTCTATTTATCACCAAAGAAATAAATAAAACAAGAGAAAATTAATATGTCAATAATTATTACAAGAGAAAAATATATATTTTTTATTTTTTCAATAAATGTGGTTTATCAATTTAAAAAAAAATTTCACAAAGAACTAATAAATCAATATGGATATAATGTACAAATTCTTGGTCAATCAAATATCATTTGTACCAAGTTGAGGATGTGAAATTACACATTTACCCACCTAAAGTTTATTTTATTATTATAACCCATGGAAATTAATACTTCATATTTTTGTTTAATCAAATGAGCTACGTTTATGATTTAATTATAATGAAATTAAAGTGAAATGTTTTCTTAAAACTAATTAAATGTGCTATATATTTACATCTTACATGATTAATTTTATTCAATTTTTTGAGTTATAATCAAGTATAAAATAAATTAAAATCACTAGAACTTTTATTGATGTATTTAAGCGAGTAAATTTTTTTTTTTGTAAATATATAAATAACAAATGTATCCTATAAATGTATATATATATATATATATATATAATAAATGGCTTAGAATTTGTAATAGAAACACCATGATAACCCTTTTTACACATGCTATGACATTGATGAATTCCCACCATGATGTTAAAGTTTCCATTATTTCCATGAATCAAAATGTTTTGACCTACTTAAAAAGTGACAATATACAATATAAAAAATTATATAAATATATTAATATTATACAAGGATTTATATATGAAATAAAAATTACAATTTGAAAATATGTGATTTAGCAAGAGAGTTCATAGCCCAACAATATTGGCTTATTGCAAGAGGTGTTAACATGGCATATTAAAAAAATCTCGAATTTAAGCTCCACTGAACACAATAGTACGAATCTTCGGTTGTGGATTCGAGTTTATAACTTGAACACCGTGTTACTGAGTGAGAGCACACAGACTAAGACATATAATTTTTGACCTATGTCAATGTCCTGATAATACTTATCACATTTAACTTGAACTCTATGTTACTGGGTGAATGCGCACGAACTAGACATTCAATTTTTGGCCTATATTCATGGCCTGATAACATTTGTTGTGTTTGCATTTAAACAATAATAATAATAATTAAAAAAAAAGAAAAAAAAGATGTGAGTGATTGTGTGGTGGAGTTTCAACTTCAACTTGGAGCTTAGCAACTTTGAGACTTTGGACTTTCTCCACTCTTTATGTTTTCCAATATCAAATCATGCTACATATGATCACCTTTATCCTTTTTCTTTCACATCATCATTTTCATCCATTTTTTTATATGTTTTATGAACCACTGATCTTATTCTTAAGCACTTCACAAAGTCACACTTTTAATTTTGTTTTAATTTAAAAATAATATGAGAATAATTCTAACTAGGAATCAAATGACTAGGACTACAACATCAAAGAGTTTGCCTATGTATGTTATTATATGATTAATTAAGCTCCATTAACTTAATGAATATTTTAATACTCACAAGTGGAGGCATCAAATGACTCTTTTAGTGGTTTAGAATTGAATAAATAAATTCACTTCTAAAGCAACCACCAACAAATCATAAGATATCAAATGAATTTCTTGATTCCTTCCGCTGATTTAACTTAATTAAAATATCATTTGCTTAATCACTATGATTAGCTTAACATAATCACAAGAAGATGCTTTGATTACAATGTTCTCTTTGCCTTTTGCCTTATAATATTCAACACTAATCATGCATTATAATATATCACTCTATAATCAAAGACTTCAGTGATACACTTATGTCCAGAAACCGACAAGAATTCATCGATAAAAAGCGCATTACTAGTTGGAGAGGATTTTCAAGGATTTGAGAAAGACAATGCTTGAAAAACCAATCATTTTGTGCGAATTGTCGGCCTTGTATTTATATTTTCAAGGTCAAACTATACCACATAATATGAAGATTCGGAAAAGAAATACGAAAAAAAGATGAATATAAATGATGTGGCATGTAAAGAGCTTTCAGTGATTCATTTCTCCTGTTCATCCTAAGGACAAGCTCTAATGGGGTGGTGGTCTTTTTCAATGTGATTCAATGATGAAGTTCAACAATGGCAATGGCAAGGCCTACCACTAACACTACTAGAAAAATCATCACTAGAAACAACCACAATTACTTGTCATTAACTTAACTTTAATCGATAGTTTAATCGATAATCAGTATTCTAATGTTTAGTATTGGTTTTGGTCAATAGAGAATTAAACATCTAGCTTTCTATTTGTTTATCTTTACTACTTCCTAGCATGATCCCATTGCAAATGATTCATGAACATGGAGTGCTTTTAGTGTTTTCTTTCCTTTTCTTTTCTTTATTTTTCTTTGGCACATGATTAACATTGTGGTGGTGATGGTGTGTTTTTAAAGCAAGCATTGAAAGAAGGAATTCAGGAAGAAGAAAAAAACACTTCTTGTCTAGCACTTAAGCAAGAAAATCGGTAAAATATTTATCTACTTTAATCAAATCTTTGACGAGCATTCAAATAATCGGAAATGGAAGCAGTAATGATAAATGACCGATGATAGCAAATTTGAAAAATGGGGTTTCATACCTTATAATGGAATCTGAATACAGTGGAGTTTCCGAATGAGTGGATGAAGAGTCAATTTGTGGTTCCTTTCCAGCTTGTTCTTTCAGTGGTCTCGGAGATTAATCTTCTCGATGTTTCTCATCGATATCATACAAAATTATTGGTTTTCAATAGAACTGAATCATCGGTGATAACCTCAGCATTCATATGAAACAGTTCTTTCCTTATGTCGATAATGTTTCTCTAGAATTTTAACTGCAGATGCGAAAAGGAAAAGCATGACTTGTTGCTGATAATACGGCATTAGAAAAAAATTTATCAAGTGGTTTCATTCCTTGAGAATGTTTAAGAAAGAACAAAAGCCAAGTTGAGTTTGACTTTTCGATATATATATATATATACAGCTATTCCACCTCATTGACAGAACAACATTCCAGTGACAGAGTTGAATGAACTAGAATAAGAAGACTGTGATCGGAAAATAAAATCGCCATTGATAAGTAAAGTAGAAATTTATATACTAATATAAAGAGGAAAAGAAGAGCATAAAAGTTTCAATGAAGATTGAGGATCTAAATGGCCATTGTTGTTTGATGTTTCAGTGAGATTCTAGTACTCTTGGTTGTAATCAAACTGCCAATATTGCATTATGACAGAGTTGAATTTAATTAATACAACAAAGATGATGATGTAAGTCTGATTGATCAAATTTGAATTTTTATAAATCAAATGCAATTATCAAAGGAAGATGATATTTCACTCATACATCCAAGCTTCAATTTATATGTCAATCAAACCGACAAATTTGGATTTTATTGTTGTACCTAGAAGGCAAAATGAGATATACACCATTAAGATCATTTTTACTACTTTGGAAAGTTCCACCCAATACCTTATGTACAACTTCAATACCAAACATAAAAGGCATGAATTTTCAATTTCCGACTTGCACTTTCGAGTTCATATCCACCCTTCACTTTGTCCAACCCTCCTTCCCCAACCATCCAAACAAGAACAAGGCTTATGTGGTTCTTATCGAAGATGTCTCCAATTCAAATCATCACCATAGGCATAACATTAGTGTAAAAGAAAAACTTAATTCTTACTCCACACTTCAAAATTTAGAGTCTTATATATATAGGTATAAAGCCAAGATAAGATAAACACTAACAAAATATCAAACAGGAACTAGGATAATGTCAACTGAACTAAAGTGAGAAGGATATTACATTGATCTCATAAAAAGTGAGATTGCCTATTCTCACCACTAAATTTCCTGCAAGACGATGTTTTGAATGGTATCAAGTGTCAACAGCTGCATCAAATTGTAAATAGAATCACATGACCATAAGCAATGGAGTGATCATGGTTAAAAATAAAAAATGAAGGCTTGCACCGTGAATGACAGAACAAGGTGAAAAACAAAGGCAAAAGGGATGGAAGATGGAAGATGGGATTTGGAGAAAGTTGAAATAGCAAGCAAATAGCATCTTAGGTGTTTGAAATTAGTGTTTATGGTTCCAAGTCCATACTTGACAATAAGTTGTATAAAGTGGTTTATGATCAAGGAAAATATAGTAATTAGAAGAGCACGGTGGTTTTCCCGAAGAAGATTAAAACTGAATTGTGCAAGTACCTAAATTTAGTTTTGTCGTCTCTTGTCCAATGACTCATCAACTCAGGTTGACTACCTAATTACTGACAACGATGGCCACTAACCGATCTTAGAGACACGCTAGTATAGTTGTTCTCATCACACACACGAAATTACTATCGAACAGGCAATTTAGTAGAACTTTAGGATCGTTCTTGACAATGTTTTTCTCCCCTGCCGAAAGGTTGCTACAATGCAAGATTATGTTTTCAGCAATATGAAGATTCTCATTGGTGCTCGAAAAGACATGTTTTGGTTCGATTAGTGAATGCATTGCAATTTGCTTGCACGAAACTTCCGACATTTATTGGACCATTACTTCAAGCAATACTGGTAGAATAGTATCTGGAAACTGCATTCGATTAGATGATAGAATGAATTGGATTTGATAAATACTAATTGACATGTCTTGGAATAAGATATATAAATGAGAGATTGATACTGTCTCAAATATGCATATGATACTATTGTCAAGATCTCCAAACTAATCTCTAGAATCCAATGGAACCCTAATTCATTTAAAATTAGGGTTTGCTAAACTCAATACAACATCTGGATTCCAAAACAGCAATCTT
>NC_052472.1:960849-1011591 GCF_009730915.1 Dioscorea cayenensis subsp. rotundata | reverse complement strand
GTTCCTTGTAAGATTTTTGTAGCTCTAGACAGTGTGATTCTTGTCATAGATATCAGTACAATTCTTTTCCTTCATCTTTCAAATTTCAATCTATTTTAGGTTTTGATGAAGCTATTTTCTTGATAGACAGATGCTCGCTTTATCTTAATCTTTGAGTAACATAAATAGGGCATGGCAATTGCTTAGGATAGAGGATATAAGAAGTGTCGATGATGGGTGTGATGTAGAACTATGTTTTATCTTTAAGTGTAGTTTTCGAAGAAAGAGGCAAGTCTTTCAAGACTAAGCAATCGGTTACGAAGGCCATGGGAATTAGATCGGGGTTGTAAAAACTATAATAATACTTGCCTTACAATGCACCATTTCAAGATAAATGGTTTCTTGTAGCTCATGTTGTTCTGTTTCAGCTAAACTTGCCTTGGTTTTACTGGTTAATCAAAACATGTGAGATATATTTTTCGTATTTTTCATTTGCACTAATTTGCAGAAAAAATGAATAAGGCGATTAGGCTGCAATAATCAGAACTCTAGCATCGGTTAGACGTTGTTTGATTTAGACTGTAAGACAATATTTATTGTAATGGTCGAATTCCTATAGTATCGATAATTGCCAAAGACAAAGTTCAGAGCTCTCTTTGATAGAAAATGGTATTAAATGTTAGCGCACTTGGTAAACAGACCATTTTTTCTTTTCTTCGGAGATACAATTTTTAAAGATGATTTAAGATAAAGTTACTCGTCTTTGTAGCTAATGTAATTTAACAGTTAAACTTTGCGCATTTGGTCAAAGAAGCAATCACTGTTACATTTCTGACTGAAGGGATATGGAAGTGTCAGCATTGCATTTGGACATACCGAATGTGTTTTGCTAACATAGAGCCTCTCCAGAAACATGAAGACTTTTGCAATGCATTGATGGATATAAAAAACTCGATTCCATATGGATCAGAGAATGGTACACATACTAGAGGTCAGTAGTTTGAAATGTTCTGTAATTTTCTAGAGCTTCCAGGGAGATTAGCTCGATGTTTTCGTTAGTTAAAGTTGCTAAACAACTAAATTATGCATGTTTTGATTGTGAGAAAGTGAGTTTTAACGTCTAATTTTGTTTGTTTTGTTTTGTTAATTATCATGGAATTCATCTTTCTGCAGTAGATTATAATAGCGAAGTTATGAATTTGAATATACTTTTGTTCGTTGTACCTCCTGCAGGTTTTAATGTATCTGATCAGATTGTTGCAAGAAATTCAGAGTTCTTGGATGAGTTTGTTACCGTGAATAGTGTGCAAAACAGAGAAATTGTATTTGAAGCAAAGGAGTCTAATGGACATGCTGACTTTTCAATTAAAAATCAAACTCAAACTTTGATGAAAACCAGTGTGGATAATGGATCAAGTTCTTATGTATTCTCTGCAAAAAAAACAGAGACGATGACATTAGAGACTGAAATCAAAGAAGAGAATGGTGTTAAGATTGATCACAAGAGCAAACTACAAGTAACAGAATTTGATGTCGAGAGAGTTTTGGAAGAACAAGAGACCCATGATTTGTTTTGTCCCAATTGCAGTTCTTGTATTACCAAAAGGGTGATATTGCGGAAAAGAAAAAGGATTGTTCAAGAACCCACATATGACTTTGAGCATCAACCAGATACAATAAATGATCTAGATGTTACTGCTGTTTTGAATGAAAACACTGATGAAGATGATGAAACTAAACGGGAAGTGATCGGATGTTTTGAATGCTTTAGATTTTTCACTATTAAAGGTAAGATCTATCTTGATTAAGTTTGTTTTTTCTTTCAGGCTTGCATGCCAAACTCTCTTAGTTTAAGTGTACTTATTTAGCTTAAATTTTTCTTTTGCATTATATTGTCATGCATTGAAAACTGATATCAAAATAAAACTATAATGATCATTTATACGAATTATTTCTTAGTTATTTGGCATCTTTATTGTTGAGTAATTAGTTTGAAGAAATAAACAGTTCATTTTTATAATTATGAATTTTCAATTATTCTTTTCTTACATTTAATTTCAAAGTCGAACTTATCGAATTGTACATGTTTTTCTTCCTCAAATTTACTATTTATTTTTATTATTGCTATTGAAAGGAGATGGCGGTTTCGACATTTGTGGCATTTTTCGCAGAAGACTAGAAGGAGAAATGCCTTTGCTAGATCGAAGAGAGGCACCTACCACAAAGTGGAGCTGGCCTTCAATATTTGGAACCAATATCAGCAAACCGAAAGAACCCGTGACAAGTATTATTCGTCTCTTATACATAGATTTTAAGTTATAAATAATCATCTTTCATGTAACTCTATATCAACTATCTTCAAGCTTCATCTCTGACATTACTATTCTACATTTAGTCCATTTTTTTTTTTTATGTTTCAGGTTTCCATAATAAGATGTCCTTGGTGAAATAAGACATGCAATATATCACTGATTTTTTAGTCTAATTAGTATCTAATCTTCCAAAGAGAGAGCTTGAAAATTAAGTCAGTAGTAGAATGATGCCATTGTGTTTAAAGAAAGGTCTTGGAAGTTCATATAAATATTAATTTGAACATGATAAGGTGAATATGTGACTCTTTTAATTGTTTAAATGTTGCAAACATTTCAATTATTAGTTAGAAGAACCTCTAATACATTGGCAGAGCTGCATTACTGCTGTTTGCATTCATTTCTTTGAATTTTCAACTTTGCAATGTCTGTCATTTCAATGCAGATGAAAGATCATTTGAAGAACAACAGGAGAATTCAAATGAAAGTGTATCAGAGCCTGTTTCAGTTATAATATCGGAATTTCCAGCACATGGAGACCAAATCATCCCAGGGAAAAATGTTGGTGGCTTAGACATTTGTGACATTTTTCGCAGAAGACCAGAAAGAGAAATGCCTTTGCTAGATCGAAGAGAGGCACCTACCACAAAGTGGAGCTGGCCTTCAATATTTGGAACCAATATAAGCAAACCGAAAGAACCCGTGACAAGTATTATTCGTCTCTTATACATAGATTTTAAGTTATAAATAATCATCTTTCATGTAACTCTATATCAACTATCTTCAAGCTTCATCTCTGACATTACTATTCTACATTTAGTCCATTTTTTTTTTTTATGTTTCAGGTTTCCATAATAAGATGTCCTTGGTGAAATAAGACATGCAATATATCACTGATTTTTTAGTCTAATTAGTATCTAATCTTCCAAAGAGAGCTTGAAAATTAAGTCAGTAGAATGATGCCATTGTGTTTAATGAAAGGCCTTGGAAGTTCATATAAATATTAATTTGAACATGATAAGGTGAATATGTGACTCTTTTAATTGTTTAAATGTTGCAAACATTTCAATTATTAGTTAGAAGAACCTCTAATACATTGGCAGAGCTGCATTACTGCTGTTTGCATTCATTTCTTTGAATTTTCAACTTTGCAATGTCTGTCATTTCAAAGCAGATGAAAGATCATTTGAAGAACAACAGGAGAATTCAAATGAAAGTGTATCAGAGCCTGTTTCAGTTATAATATCTGAATTTCCAGCACATGGAGACCGAATCATCCCAGGGAAAAATGTTGATGGTCTAAATGGCAACAAAACTTCAGGTACTGAATTCATGAGCAGAACTTTTAATAATTTTTCAAACTGTGTTAGCTAAAATTTGCATTTGCCTTTTGGAAATGCCTTTTAATAATTTGTTATATTCATGAGCTAAAGGATTGCCTGAAGAACAGAAAGATGATTCAAGCAAAGACAGGCTCAATACTCATTTTATAGAAATACGTGGATCTGGAGTGCATGGAGAATTCGATCCTAATCTCAACAATAGTAAAGGTATGCATGACATTGTGTATTAAAAGAACATTATTATACATGAAAATGTTACTGTTTACGTTTCTGTTTCAAATTTTCAACATGCTACCTGCATCATTTTCAATCCAGGAAAAGAATTGTCTGAAGGACCAAATGAGAATTTGGACAAGAACCGGTCAGATGCTCATTCAATACGCATTCCTGAATCTGAAGTGCATGGAGGAATTTCAGGTATATATGAGATCCCTTTAGTTTTTTACTTTGAAACTTTCTGATAATAAATCAGTGCTTTGTTTAAATTTTAACTACCGTGACGACAAGTGTATGACCAAGAGTTATTCACATTGTCGAACTTCTTGTTCTATATCATGAATTCTTGTTCCATTTACTTTTCTAGCATCATTGTGTGTACAAAGTATGATTTCTACTTACTGTCTTTTACTGCTATGATTGCAAAGTCATTAAATTTAGTAGAAGAATGATACTTTGAGATACATAGTTTCCATTATTCAAGTTGATATTTACATTTGACGTCACATGCTATATTTTTTCGAGCATTTTCTCGCTTTGTAAATCGGAGAACTAACTGTAATGCTTTTAATTTTGTTTGTATGATCGTGTTTTTACATACAAATGATGATGATATTTTGCATTATTTTTTGATACAGGTGGTCATTCTATAGAATCAGTTGAAGATGGTATTGTGACCAACAACCTATTGCATTTCCTTCAATTGAAGAAGAGAATAATCAAGTCACAAAAGAAGGAACACGAAACGAATGGGATATTCTAAAGAGTATTGTTTATGGGGGTTTAATTGAATCAATCACAAGCTTGGGGGTTGTGTCATCTGCTGCCGGGTCTGATGCTTCGACATGTAAGTTCATCGCTTCGATTGTTTTGAGTAAAATTCAAGAGACATCTATTTATCTCATGTGAATTCATGCCTTCTCTTTTCTCGTCTTTTAGCTATTCATCTATATAAAAAGCGCCGTTTGTGCATGAACAACGAAGAGATGTTTCCTCTTCGACTAATTCATTTTATTTTCATGCAGTAAACATTGTTGCTCTAGGATTGGCAAA
Organism: Dioscorea cayenensis subsp. rotundata; assembly: GCF_009730915.1. Taxonomy (NCBI): domain Eukaryota; kingdom Viridiplantae; phylum Streptophyta; class Magnoliopsida; order Dioscoreales; family Dioscoreaceae; genus Dioscorea; species Dioscorea cayenensis. The sequence goes on along the minus strand of NC_052472.1, from coordinate 1,006,691 downwards.
CCTTTTCGGCGGACTTTTTGTGATTGTTCATAATGTGAGTTTTTCCGTATTTTTCCTTATACTTGTTTGTTTGATTATAATCTACACAAAAGCAAAACATTATTTTAGGATACAACTATATATATATATATCCAACACTGCATTTCTTTTGCACTCGACAGCTTTTTGATCTTCGAAAAGGAGAGACAAGAAACAAGAGGTGAAACGGAAGCAGAACCGACCAGTCGATACTGGGAACTACTTGGCAGACAGAAAAATTTCCGGCGACATGTGATAGTGGCAGTGATATCATATCTGATTTTCGGCTTATTACCGCCGGTTATTTACGGGTTTTCTTTTAGGAAGAGTGACAACAGAGAGTACAAACTCATCGTCATTGCTGCGGCATCTCTACTGTGCATTGCATTGCTAGCCATCAGCAAAGCTCATGTCAGGCTTGAAAAGGATTACTTCAAATGTTTAACATACTACATTGGACTTGGAGTGACAGCATCTGGACTATCTTTTGTTGCTGGAGTTTTAATTCATCAGTTTTTGGACAAACTTGGCTTGTTTGATCCTCAAACTAATGTTCCTGCACCACCTTCTGATGGTTTTATTCTGAATGGATCGAAATCGCCTTTTCGGTTATCGTATTGAGTTCAAGCGCCTTCACCGTCTTGTTGTATGATGTTTAGGACTATCATGGCTTTTTCTCTGAGATGATGCAGACTTTGAGTTAGTTAATGTATGCTTCTTTTGTAACAGAATAAGATACTTGTGATGTTTGCAGTAATGTACTTGCTAGTGAATGAATATGATGTTTGCAGTATATTTCAATGTACTCTTTTATTAGAATTAATAAAATGAAGTTGTGTGGCATATGTGCAAATAGATGTGATTTGTGGGGGCTTATTGGTATTTGCAGTGATTTACATATATGGTTCACAACTTTGGAAAACATTAAGAAACCATAATACTCCCTCCGTTCCGATTAATTCACACCGATTAAAATAAGTTAATTGAAGTTATAGTTATCTACATTTTATAAAAAAATTTATTACTTTCCAAAATTACTCCTATTTAAAACTCAATTAACCGGAATATAGAATTTAATACTTCGTTGATTACAATTTATTAAAAATTGCATAAATATATTAAATTAAATTAAAAAGTAAGTTAAAAAATATATATTTAATGCTATACAAAATATTTAATGTGATAAATAAAAAAAACAAAGAAAAACTCCCAAATCTGACAAGTAAAAACGAATGAACGAAAAAAATCTATATTAAAAAAATTCAAAAAATATCTGATTAGTGCATCCAAAAGATAAAAAGGAAGTGAACTTATTTTATTCATCTGTTTCTATTTTTTCTGTCACACTAAGAAGCAATCTCCAGCAAACACAACAATGACATCTAGTTCTACAACAAATAGCATTCATCACATAACTTAGTTCTCCAGAAGAACATAAACAAGAATAAAAAAGCACAATGTCAAACAACATTGGTTAAGTTCTATGTTACACTGAATTTGTTTTTCCTGGTATAACCATTAGCTACTTTCGGCATAAAAGCTTCGAACATTCTTCATTTGCATAAGTTACAAATGCATAGCCGATACTTAATCAAAGCAAAAAGCCGGAACACCATTCCCCGTCTTTCGTATTACACCGAACAGTGTCCTGATAATGGACTAAATAAATCTATGGCAGGAACTTGTTCATCATTGCCGACCGTTTCCATCTATCGTATTTACACCATCTTATCTCATTCCCATAATCTTTGTTACCAGATTATTACACTGAACAGCCTCTCGCCGACACAACAGACCGAAAGTCAACCAGAAGCTTGATCAGTTAATTGTGAACAGTGGTATTGAATGTCAAGGAGCTGTCATGGTATTCCATTATAATGAATTGAACCTTAAATTAGGTTTTGCGTCTTGAACGAACACGTTGAACGTCAGCACTTGTTGTCGATTCAAAATCTCTTCTTATCGGGAGAAACCGATCAAGTTGCAGTTGAGCTAGAAGAAAGAGCACCATCTCGGAGCTGCTGCAATGATATTTGCAATGATCTTTGTAAATTTTCGGCAACCAATCTCAACCTCCCCTGACTAGTGATATCAGCAGCAGAATTCCCGTTCGTAAATTCCACAGATCTCTGGACTCTATGCTTGCATTTTTCCCAATCTTCCAAACGGGACCAGCAAGATCGGCCACCATGACTTCCCTCCACTCCAAGAAGAGAAATATGAGTATTTTCACCAAATGAATATTTAAGTCTAACTGAAACACAGTATGGTAGCCATGCAGCTCCACCAGCAGCATTGATGTGAGGTATGTGCGCTGGATCAAGTACAAAGGTGAGAGCGAAATCAACCGAATTATGTGCTCGATCATGATGGATATTACTTTTTGTCGAAGATGAATTATCACCGGAAATGGATCCTGAGTGATTCTCCAAGCACAACTCAATTCGAGCCCTTTGGGCGGGAGCTATATCACCAGCATGTGCTTGTGGCAAACCTTTTTTCCAAGCTATCAGTTTTAAAAACTCTCGAAGAACTGAGATAGGTAAGGTGAGAAGGGTGATAAATGATGCAACCCTAGAAGCATCGTAAGGCTCAGAAGCTACCCGCCTGCTGAAGTATTCACAGATCTCAGTAATTTCAGTTTGAGTCAGTTCCTCCTGAGTGTTTGATTGAGTCTGCTGTTGCTGCTGCTGCTGATGGTGGAAGCGCTTCACACTCAAGACTTGCAATAGAAGCTGGACCCTGTGAACACTTACGGCAAAAACATACCCCCTGAAAAATAGAAAATTCAAAAGAATAACATCTCCGCGTGAAGAAAGTGGTAAAGAACTAGCATGGATAATCAGGTTTCCAACAAATAGCATCTTGGATAAAATCTACAATTGTTAGGAAGTCAGGCGACTGATGAGGTAGTGTCAGAATTGGTGGCAAAATAGCCATGTTCGGTAACTGACTAAGGAAATTTTAGCTTAGATTATATCCTAGTTAAAACATATCCTATCAGCCCAAGGTACTTCATCAGACCTAAACCAGTTACTGAATTTGGTCTCTATCATGCTAAGAAAGTTTTGCTATGTTGTCTAGTGATGGCTGAAGAACTCAGAGATCTACTAACAAGATGGCTGCACTAGACAAGAAAATTCTACTTTAGTTTACAGACTAAGTTAATAGGGACTGGGACCCCAGATTTAAGACATGGGTCTTATGTTTAATCTTGACACAGCTTGTACAATTCAAGATCAAACATCTGCTGAAACACATTGTTTAGATTATGATTGGATTTCAAGGATTGAGGAACACAACATGATTTGCAATACATCTTTTGATGAGCATATGAAATGAAAGTGACTTAATCTCGTGAGTCTGGAAATGTACATGAACCACATTGCTGTATGAATACAAAATGTAACTCACACACAAAGTGATGCTCATAGGTGCAACATATTATAACCTATCTTTTGGGAACAAAACACAAACACAGCATGCTAATAATATGAAATTCAAATGAAGGGTAAACTGTTACTAAAAGACCGAAAAAAGCTTAACACTGGCATTAAGAAAAAATCAGCAAAAAAACATATATCAATAAAAGTACAGGGATTACCCCACAAAAAAGCGCAATGCTGGCTGCTCTTGATCCAAATTTAGTAAAGCCCCTTCATTCTCCTTGAGTATTGAACCAAGGATTTCTTTCAGAAGATCTGGCAATTGAGCAAATAGCCACAACACTCCAAGGTATTTCAGTATGCCCCGTAAAACCTTTTTAAGAGCAGCAAGGGGTACCCATCCACCACCATAACCCCCATCATCGCCTAGCCCAATGAAAGCTGTATTTAGCTCCCCTCTTACATGCACAGGAACACCTGCACCCGGAGGTATACGCAAGGGCACCCCCGAAAGTCCTGTAGAAATCCCTGATGATGCCAACATGGCATTGCTGATTCGGCTCAACCCATTAGTTACCTGACCCCCAGCACCTGAAGTTGGTCTAGTCATTGGCCCAGCATTTGTCATACTGCGATTGCTGTTTTGTGGTAGATTTTGTGTGGTCGAACTTGGATTAGCATTGCCTGCAGGTAGATGTCCACCTGTATGTGCCCCAGCAGAGAAATTGGGCTCTAGAGCATTCAACCCTTGGGCAACATGCTCCATGATGAAAGGCCGAAACTGTGGACAAGGCAATGATCCCCCAGCTGAAGGACCCCCCTTGGGGGGTGTTGCAGGCTGCAGCCAAACCTGATCTCCAGCAAAACAACGCATATCCACTGCAAACTTCTTTCGGTATATGATGCGTATCCAATATGGGCCCCGTAGAACAACAGAAACATCAATGGGCAATAATGAGCTCGGAACAATTCCTGGCCCACCTCGCCCAGCTGCAGATAACATCGTGGAAGCATGAAGATTCTGATTGCCGAGTGGAGGAACAACAGCAGTTGCCATAGAAGCAGAAGGTTGGGTAGTAACTGATGATGAGGCACTTGGCAACCCTCCTTGGGTATTCTGCTTAAGACCAGGTGTAGGCCCAGGATTTACAGGACCAGGCATCCGTGCAGGACGTATTGCATGATTAAGAGCAAGCAGAGGCCCTGCTGTAAGCCGGATACAATCCAAGAAAGATGCTACTTCAGCTCCATTAATGAAATCCTCCAAAAACTGTATGAGATAGGGTCAGTTACATACTAATATAGAACTTTAGAGCACAACTACAAGATGATAGGTCGGTCTGTTAGGCAAAAGAGCATATTAAAAAAATACAACTCTAGATAGGAAAAAAAAATGGCAATATGAACCAGCCCAAATTCCAAGTCCTCACTTCGATTGTCTCGCTCTCTCCTTGTTCAGACTAAAAATTTTCTACATTTCATTTCAATACAACTCTTAACAAAGTTTCCTACACCCTTGTTTTTCATCAAATGTAATTCAACCTTAATCCTTCCTCTATCTGATGCAGGTTTATGATTAATTAACACAGTTTTATAAACTTTCCACCTATAATCTATGTTGTCTAAACCTCACCAACCTAGAAAATAAAATTAGAAAACAACTGAAATTAGTTTTGTAAATGTTTTCATGAAATAAACAGGAACAACAGATATTCAACACAATGTACCTATCAATAAAAGCAATTTAATCAGCTCCAACCATGCATTTCAGTCATGTCATTAGCAAATTAATGTTTCAAGGTAGGTATCAGCCAAAATATCCCACTCAAGTACATTTATCAAAACTTTTGAAAAAGCCTGTGGATTACCAAGACCGCAAGCAAGTTACCAATTAATTACTCCCCCATAATGAAACCCAAATCAATAAAAAGTCAGCAGAAATAGAACTCACCGATAATTAGTGTAAGATCTAAACAAAATTTGAATTTAAAAAAAAAAAAATAAGACAAGAGAATGATTTATAAATAAATTAATGTGGTAAATAGAAAAATATCTGAATGTATGCATCTGGTAGTTTGAGGAGCATCAAGTCCAACAACACCTCAAAATGTAACAATTGTAACATAAAAGTATTTTCTAGTAAACATAATTGTTTGTATAAACTAAAACAAACCTTGGTATGAGGCCAAAGTTGGTCAGGAGAAACATGAATTGTACACCCCTCCTTACCAGACTCCCATTCAACAACAAAGTGAGCAGTCACAGGCATTGTGCCATAAGTAAACCACAAACTCATAAGACCAACTGCTTCAATCTTGAAAGTCCTTTTAACTTGTTCAGATACTACCTCACTTTTTACAACAATTTGCAACTTATTGTCAGAGCTATTGTTGCTATCGTCAAGCTTATCATCAGACCTCACACCAAGTAACTTCCGCATGCCACATGCAAACAAACGTGCATTAGAAAGCCTACGCAAATCGGACACTAGTTTTTCAATACTATTAGCTTCAACTGTTTTATAACTCAACACAACACCTTCTGGATCATAACGAATATGGGAGTCCACATCAGATGCATTGGCAATACGAACACAAGAACCCCATGGAGTGGTGGTACTTCCCTTCTGTAGTTCCCATAACTCCCTGAAATGTTTATCATTGATTTTGACATCCCAGCACATACTTCCAGGTTTACCAAGTCGTAAGCATATATTTTGCCATGAATAATCCATGGCAAAAGGCAATCTGAACCACAAGTTAGAAGAGGGAGTCCGCAGACCTACTTCCTCAACATATGGAATGTCCAGAGCATCCATCTGGCTGGTTAGTCGAGCATGCTTAATACATAGTGAACAGTGCCTTATTACGTGAAGAAGAGCTGAAACATAAATATTTGAGAGAACCGCGCCACGATTTGCTTCAGAAAGAAGATTTCCATAGACATATTCATCATGTTTGGCACTCAAAACTGAAGAAAATGATTGCACATCACCCTGACGGGAACCAGATGAATCAACAATTTTCCTTCTCTTTCGCATATCAGTACGACCTTCTAGACTTTGAACTGATGGAATCATCTTCAGAACATCTGAGAGAGATCTCTTCCTTGAAGTTCGCTCGTTTCTGGAGAAAGTGTGGCTGGAAGAATAAGAATCAGACAGGGCTGTTTGGCCTGCAACAATTGTATCATCAAGTCAAATGTATGTAATATTAGATACCGATGAGACAAAAGAGATCATAAAAAAATAAAATAAATAATTCAGTTTTCTGAATCATGGCTCTTACATAGGGGAGTCGTAGACAATGAGTTTGATCCAGCATTTCTGATTGTTCCAAGTGAATCATCAGTCAAAGAGCTCCTTGGGCCAGTAATTGCTTTGGCACTTGGCAATGTTACAAGAGCAGAACTTTGAACACCAGTTGTTAGGAGTGGAGACAGTAATCTAGACTGTCTACTTGCAGTCATAACACCAATTTCTTTGGGGCATTCAAGCATCAAGTTTGACTGGCCTTCTTCATTGGCAGGACATGGACCAAGTTCAGATGGGTGGGGAGACTTATGAGAGCTTGGATCTTGATCAGGTTTTGGCATTGATAATCTCTGAATTGGTGAATTCCGTGCCGGACTTGAAGTAGGAAGCAAATTTGGACTATTGCTGAGTAAACTTTTTATACTGCTGGATGTATATAATGCACTATTTGAACCAGAAACACCAGCAGAAACCTTGCCACTGCTAATAATTTGAGTAGTTTGCAATCCGCCTTCCCACTTGGTGGAGCTAATTCCAGCCTTAATTGTGTGATTATTAGGTGGAAGAGAGTTAAACTGAGGTAAAGGAGCTGCAGGCAATGCTGGAATATGGTTCTGAATAGGGAAAGTTCCTGATGGACCTTTTTCAAACTCAAAAACCTCATCAACCAGAGATGAGAAGCTTGATGGTGAACACCCAGTAAGCTGCAGGACAGGATCAAGACCCAACTTCGAAAGAACATGATCTGAATGTTGATTGGAACTTAGGTTTGGGATGGACGTTAGTTTATCCCAGTTGAGCAGACTCAGATTCATCTCATCTTCGGCCATTGGCATCTGAGCAATGTCAATTATACTACAACGGATAACATGAATGGCATCACCAATGGAATGGGAATGCCCTTCAGGATCAGGTTGGGTCTCAAGCATCTTAAATAGTGGTTTAAAGTCCTTATCAAGTTGCATCAATAAATAATAGGAATTCCCACACTGCGGGAAGCCCATTAGTAAAAAATCAGGGCCATGCAATATGGACTTAGGTATCTTCATTGTACTCAAGCATTGCTCATAAACCTGCAAAAAGTCAACATTTTCATTAAGCACACAAGCTTCATTACTGTTACATAGGGACCCACCACCCTAACTTCTCCATAACTGCAGTTATGGGGAAGGTTTGGTAAGGGTATATGAAGCTGAGAGAATTGATCTCACGGCGATGTGGGGACTATGGACTGAGCCACCTCGTCCCAGCACCCCCCGGGCCCACGGGATGTGGGACCCAAGATCCTAGCTCATCCAAGGCACAGCCCGGCATCGACGTGGGACCCAGCTCTGATACCATGTTACATAGGGACCCACCACCCTAACTTCTCCATAACTGCAGTTATGGGGAAGGTTTGGTAAGGGTATATGAAGCTAGAGAGAATTGGTCTCACAGGCGATGTGGGACTATGGACCTGAGCCACTACGTCCCAACAATTACAATGTCAAAGGTTAAGAACATCATAATAGAAAAAGATCCAAAGAAGAGCCTGATCTTTAACTTAACCTAAAAAGGGAATTTTAAGGCATAAAACATAAGAAGGAAAGGCAAAGGTTTTCAATTAATCTGTCAATATCTTTTGGAGGTAAAAAGAAAAATTTTCAACCAAAAAAAATAAAGAGATATCAAAATGTATAACTCAAACTCAACTCATTTGCCAATTAAAGTATGTTCCTTAAAGCATAATTCTCAGAATCTTTTAAACCTGCAGTTTCTACTTTTTGCCTCTGGAAGACATACAACTGTTCAGTATTTTTTTTTTAATCAAAGAATTAGTGTCCCAGGAATAGTGTCATCCCGAGCTTTATTGTGCATCACTAGCTCTCTTTCAGGCACTCTGCTATGCCTACAAATGCCCACCAAATGCCCCACACAACATAAATGATCCACAACAATATGATTTTGCGTTGGTGTGCCCACATATCCATGTCAACCCCAATAGCATCTTTTGTAACTCACATGTAAAGACCCTAGACATCTATTCTCTGGTTATCATGAAGTTTCCACTCTAGTGTGCTACTGTCTGACAGTCTGTGTGGTGGACATTTTCAAGCATGTAATATATACTTATATATACTTCCTATTTCTGGAGCATACTCTAAGTAAAATCCAATTTGATGTTGCTTCATACTTAAATTTATAGCTGCACTTCATACATGTGTGATTCATAGGCAAAAGGATGCCATTTATATGATTGAAAATAACTGCAGCCATGATCACTCTAACACCTCCACTATGTCTAGCTGATGTGGCACAAGATAATATAAAGACTACCTTAAAGAAATTAGGAGGCTCTGTAGGATGGAAGATTACTCTTGCTCTATTTCAGCTGATTTTAGGTCCATTTGGACTCACTCAGAAAAAAGTGCTTAACTTATGGTACTTTTTTCAAGTGCTTAACTTATGCACTTCTTCTTCTTCTTTCAGGTTTCATCCATAAGTGAATCCAAACATGAATTTTTGGACCCAAAGGTGTGCTCAACTTATCAAAAAACAAACATTTCTGGCTTAAAAAAAGAGAATCCTTTACCAAAAGGTTGCTTAGTGCACTCCTATGTCATGTACATGGCCTAGTAAAAATTCACTTATGTGTGAAAATTTATATGTATGAATCAGACTAAATGCTATGTGCCTGGTATCAATGTTAAACTTGAATAAACTAGAGGAAAAATGACAGGTGCTTTACCTTAAGACCCAAGAACTTGCCAGTTGATGCAAAAAGGTGCAAGATACTTTTGCCTCTCATGCTTGTAAATACTTCAGCGGCAGTCATGCTACCCTGGCTTAGAGCTTCCTCGCAATCTCGTAGCATGGATGGTTCGAGATTATTTTTAGGAGATTGAAGAAGGAAACGACCATTCCTGTCATTTATAATAAGAATAGTAATAATGAAAGGGTAGGAGGTCTAAAAAGTAAAAAGGCCAAATAAGTGCAATCATGTTCTGAAGAATGTATTTTGTAGAAGTGTTGCAGACTTGGAGTCAACCATTCAAAGCTTAGAAATGCATAAATATTATTGAAAATTGGATAATATAGCCAAATTGGAACTAATATTAGTTGAAGTGTTGACCAAAAACAGAGCTAAGTAGAAGCTGCAGGAATAATGAGAATACTAGAATTCACCAACCGGTGAGGGCACACTAATTTAATGTATGACAACTGTATACTTCATTAAAAAAACAGATAAAATCCGATGGGTATTAAAGATATTATGAAATAAAAAAGAATCACATGGTCAAGTGTTCAGTTAAGCAACAGTCACCAAGCTCCTCCCAAGAAAATAAAAGTTGTCTGGAACAAGGAATTCTGAGATTAGATGAAAACAATCAAACCAGCAGTTAAGGTAAAATTTTATGTACGCCTCCATGGAAATCATAAGGAGAAGTTCGCTCTAGTGAGATAAAATTAAATTGATTGAATTAACCAGTGTTAGGAAAGGTTTCCTCAGAAATGGTGAGTGATCAAAGACAAGATGAAAATGGAAAAATCCTCGTAAGAGTATAAATTTACAAGAGTAACAATTACCAGTTATTACCAACAAAACATAGAGTTTAACTCAAGAATTCTAATCATCATCATGGACCAAGGCTAGGAATTTCACATTAATGAACAAAATCAAAGAGAACATGTACAACAAAATTTCTTAATATGCGGCATATGTAATATGATTAGTGACTTGTAATGTTCTATTGAGAGACAGGCATCCAATTGCTAAACAAATTTAGTTACCAAAGGTAAACATAGAGCAAGGTAGATAGGGTATCTAGAGTATATGGCCACTGAATGTTGCTCAATGACACTAAAGACACAAGGTATAAGTTCAATACTGTCCAAATGCAACTGCTTTCTTGATTCTTAAGTTACAACAATACAACAACAAACACTGATACTGAGGCTTAATATTTACTGAACACCGCAACTACACAAAACCCTTAAAAAGAATTGTTAATTATTGACACAATATGTATGCTAAAATGTAACGTTTGAGTGCAAATGCAGCCATTTAAATGGTTACTGAACTGACCAAAAACTGCACAGGTATAGAATGTGAATCAAAATTCAAAACCATATGATCATAAACTTGACATAAGATCAAGACAAGGAACCGTTACAAGAAAAAAATGAAGATGATTTTTGGAAGTATTACAGAATTTTATATGAGACCAAAAACAAACAGTTTGAGACTAGTAAACTAAACAGTTTAATTTTGGGTACAACTATCTCATAAGGAGTTTGGTTGGAGGGTAGAATACTGGGGTTAAGGTTTAGTTAGTTAAAATCATTTGGAGGTAAATTTTGAGGAGTGAGTGAAACTAATGTAAAGTTACAAAAATAAACATATTGCAGGGATAAACTATCAAAAGGCTTGAATTTCAGAGAACCAGCAAAAGGAACAGCCTATCACTTTAATATATAATTTCAAGAAAAAGAACAACAAATGTCATTTACTGTCCCACTTCTCCATGAAACTCTACCATACTTGAAAAGAAGATCATGCAAAATAGCTGTGATTTCTTAGGTGAGAATAGCAACCTGATATTTATTCCAAGCGTAATATATAGTGCACCATAAGCTCGCACCCGCAATACTTCATCTCCACAATAAAACTCATCAGGAGGTTTAGCATCCTTCTGCAAATAGATGGCCAACATAAACAAAGGCATTTCAAGATACATTACGTAAACAATGATAAGGGTGAATTCACTTATTCAATGGACAGTAATCCTCCATTGAAGTTTGAAAATCTGACTATAAAATAAAAATGGAGCCAAAGTCTATACAAGCACCTCCATATTAAGCATACGACACAATTATTTTTACCAGACACAATCCTCATAAAGGGCATACATTTCAACTTAACCGCAGGAAAAAAAAAATTATTAAATAACAGCATCTAAGAGACGCAGAAACAATCTAGCATTAGAAACATACAAACAGGCACTGTCACAATCAAAATCAAGATGACAAAATCAAGATCAGCAATATCCAGTATGATCCACAATTCCATCTAAAATACAGAAGATGTCGATGCGGATTGGGAGAAAACTAAGTTAACCAAACTAGGGAAGGAAAATATGATATGGACCACCAATCTATTGATCTATTTGACTAATCCACTGAAAGCAACAAACAAGTGAAAAAGGGCCATGTAAACTTGATAATGCTATAGCAGTGCCATATCAAACAAATCATGCTCTGTAAGCTAAATTAGTTTTCATTTTCATACATATAATTTTTCTTAAATAAACAAAATTTGTTATATGTTGTCTTGAGTATTAACCAGTAATCACCATTAGAGTTATTGCTTTGGAGCATGTAACTCTCTATGCTTGAAAGTGTCATAATAATTCTTTATGCTTGAAAGTACTATAATAATTCTTTTTAACTTTTTGAACAATGACCTGAGTATCTTATGTCGTATGCTTAGTAATTTTTAGAATTTTAGATCTTTTTCATTAGAAATGGTTCTCAAGTTCTAATAAACAGAGTTTTAAAGGGATCTTGATTGCAGTGTTACCCATATGGTGAATCTAGGAAAATTTGGAAATCACTGACAACATGTTCAAATCACATTTTCTCCGTATGACCCAACTTTATATTGACTAATCTAAGATTAGAGGGTCCTGGTTTCACCAACCCCACACCATCTTAATTTTTGTTTTAGATTTTCAATCTCAATCTTTTAATATAAGAATTGCCTTATCTTTTTTTCCCTCTTTTAAACTCCGTGGTCTTCATCTTCTGCTAATCCTTATAAATTGATTCTTATCTTTCCAATCTTTTTAATAATGATTCTCACTAATTGTCATGATTTTAAGAATTTTATTTGACTTTAATTTAAATTTTAATAAGATGTAAATATTTATCCCAATTTTACTACAATGATCTCTAACTCTCTATTTGACTCACGTGTCTACATGAATTCTTGAATCTTTACACATCTATATTGCTAAGAAATGAGTTTTTAAATCTATCCCACTTTCTAGAATTTTATTGGCTATTCACATAAATAGAATGGATTAGAATCCAACAAAGATTCACTCTCTCAATGATTAAAGACTCAAACTTGTGTCTAACAACACTATCACGACCTATGATGGACCTTATCCGACAAATAATATTATAATTAGAAAACTTGCATAGTCTTTTTGCCACAAAAAGGAAAGCGGAGAAAAATAAAGGCAAAAACTAAAGTAAAAATTAATGGTGACTAATGTTCATACCCACAGCATTACTGCAGAACAGATTTTTAAAATAAAAATAATAATAAAAAAAAATAAAACCTCACTTAGTGATAACAATACATAGGACACAAGGTAGCAACGGAACATCAGCCAAAAAACAATCTATAAAGGAAGGCAACCAGCAAAGAAGGGTCTATCAACAACACGGTAAAACAGCAGTAGACAAGCTATACAGAAATTTTGGGTAAAAATCACTTACTCATCCATGATCTAACAATTTGACCATGGGCCAAAATTTTTACCTCCAAATGTTTCACATGGGTGACAATCTTAACAATCCTTTAAGTCAATACCAACATTACAAGTCAATGAAGCCATGATAGATATGTAGCAACAATCTCATAATCTGAGCAATTGTGAAATTATACATATAATGGCATACTATTGCTAATATCATCTACTTCAATCGATATATTCTACGCTCCAGTTTTCGTTAAGCATTTCCTCTTTTACTTATATCAGAAAATCACTGAAATTAGTAGATCTGCAAATGCACCTAAAGATAAAATTTTCAACACTGCTTTCTACCTTACTGACTGAAATATAAATCATTGACATGTGAAAAAAATCAAAAGCATAGGTGAAGGCAAATAATTGGGATTTCTAAAATCTTTGACAAAAAACCAACCTTCCAGAAGCCAACATCAAATTCGCCTCCACGCTTCAGAACAACATCACCAGATGTCTGGCAAATTTGAACATTTTTGCTCAACTCTCTCTGAACTTCCAGGAGCCGAGTATGTCTGTTGCAAGATATAGCTCTTAGCAAGAGCTTTTCTATGTCAATGAAACTTTGATCAAGTGAAAATTCAGCCTCTTTGTCTGTGTATGGGTCTATAACAAAGGAACCGTGCAGACACTTTATCTGCAGATCTTTCCCTGGTTCAATTTTGATAAATGGAGATGAAGTCAAATCAGATCCTGCGACATTCTTCTCAGAATCTAACCAGTAAAAGATCTTCAACCCAGGGGTTTTTAGAGTAGAAGAATCAACTTCACCATCTTGAGATAATTGCATAACATTAGAATTTCCCCCTTGTCCAGAAGAACCATCAGAAATAAGTTCAAAGCGTATCGCATCTTTCCACCTGCCCTGGCGTAGAACCTGGACCTGCCGAATGACAGTGTCCATAACAAGGGCAACACAAAACTCATGAAGAATGGTATACAAAATCATGAAAGGATTGTCACTCGCAGCCATTCTACGCTCCAGATCATCCCCAAGTGCATAACGCCGTGTTTCTTCAAGTTTAACAGGCCCTTTTTTCTCACCAACAAGCAATTCTAAATGCAGTATCCTCCAAAGAGATAAGTGGCCACGATAACCCAAAGAAAGGATCACCTTGAACTCCCCATCCACGCGAATAACAGCAGTACCATCAGACACTGAAATTTCAGAAATTTCTTTAGGGATTGAAACTTCAAGAAGTTTTGATCGCAGAAGAGCATTCAACTTCTGCAGAGTGGGCCCCTGCTGATCCTCAGCAAGTACGCTCTGCATTCCCAAATCTTCTATACATTTTGGTAACCGCCAATAATTCCCTGTAAGAAGAACCTCAAGTGCAGAAGGAACATCAAACACTGGAGCACGAGCTTGCTGGAGGCCTTCATGCATATAGAATAGTGAATCAGCCGTCTGGACAAAACATGTATCATGGCTGGAAAGAGTTGATGAGAGCTGTTGGCAGTATTGAACCAACGGAACCTGTAGAAATCAGAATTTATAATTTAGAACATTACATGGATCAGGACTACAGATATCACTAGTTAAAATCACAGCATCCCCCTGAACTTCCAAACGGAATGAAGGAGGGCCTGTTGGGGGCATCCTCCAAGCTCAAAGACCTAAATGGTAGCCTAGCCCCAATCACAAAGAGAAGGGAACTCTAACAATTTAGTGGTTCACAATATCTCTAGGGAATACATTATAAGCCAACTATATGTAAAGCAAGGAGCTCATGTCAAATACTAGCAGTATAAATTTCTTGTTCAAGCTTTGAGGGTTAAATTGTCGAGGTAAGAATCAATCTCTCTGTGTGTATAACAAATATAACAGCACATAGTTATATGTACGTTAGCAGCCAATCCTGTACCTAAATTCCATAATCTAAGCCCCACAAAGAACAAGGTATACTAATTGAGCAAGCAGCCAAGCTTGTCATCTTTTGACAACCTTCAAGCTTTTAAAGAGAAAAGCAAGGTATTAACATGCTTGAAATAGTACAAACTATGTCATTTTGACACAAATCGGAGAACAAGATAAACAAAAGGTGAACCATGTCTCCTTATTAGCATCCCTCACATCCATTTCTATAGAAATATAACAGAACTAAAGATCGCAATACAGCAAGTATTTCGCCACATTCACATCAAAAAGATATAAAACCTTCAGATACTCTAGTGAAGCACAGTTTGGAAAAAGCAGCCACACAAATTCAACCCACTCCAAGTAAAGTAATATAGTGTATGTCTAGTTCACTACCAGCAGAACGTGTCAAAGAATCTCAAAGCAATAAGATTAAAATCATCTGTCAAATTCTCATTACAGAGTTCTTCATTCAGCCAAATGCGAGGTCTATCAGATAGGGAATGATATTGGTATAAACATAGTTGTCAGAGGGGCACGCTCAAGGCGCAAGGCACACAAGGCTCAAAGGCATGCACCTTTATGCATGTCAGGCGGGCGATGTTAAGAAGGCGCGTGCCTTTACATGCCAGACGTTTGGTGAGGGCCTAGGCACACCCCATAGCATTTGCCAATTTTGTTACATTTTCTTATTTTTACTTCAACTTTAAATATTGTCCACACATCTTGGTGACTGAAAATAAGAAAAGCCTATATAAAACTAAAACAAGCAATCAAAATCCACTTAAAATTAGGGCAACCACCGTCAAGCAGAATACAAAACTCAGCCCTTCAGCTCTAGGCCATCAAAGGGGAAAGACGAGGTGTCATTTGCTAGTTTGAGAACCCACCTAATTTCTTAAAGATGGTGATGATGCCGAAGAAAATTTTGGAGATGATTATTTAGATAAAGAGAATGATAAATTTGAAGAGAAAATTGATGATGTTGGTGGTGATGATAATGATGATAGACACTAGATTTTATTATACAAGTTGGGACTCATGACTCAATGCATCCATTATATCATATTATTGCATTTTGTATTGAACATTTGAAAATTATTTTGTATGTTTATATTTTTATGTCTTCTATGATATTAATCTTAGGACATTAAAAAAAAATTAAAACATATAACATAAACTATTTTTCAATTTTTTTTATCAGTGTCTCTCAGGAGGGCACAAACGCCTAGCCCCTAGATGCGCCTTACGCCTTACGCCTTCGACAACTATGGGTATAAATGTACAAACCTTACTTTACCACAATCATTCCTGATTTATGGCCATTGACCATCAGGTTCATGATAACTGTTGACCTAATTCTTTCCAAAAGACCTAAAACAACAAGATCAAGCCTTTGCCCATTAAAACCTCAAAACGACAAGTTTCTACATCGATTCTTTGTATACACACCCAAAACTTATAGGTCTCACTGCACAAGCCACATTGTTACAATTAATTCCTGCTGTTGTGCCCATTGAGCTTCAGGTTCACGAGATATCTCCCTCTAAATATTTACAGAAACCCTAAAGCAACAAAATGAACCTTTCTTGGATAAACAAGTTTTTAACCTAATTCTTTACCTCCATTGAAAAAAATTATGCCGCCTCATTGCAGAAGCCTGATGGCACACAATATCTCTTCCTCTAAATAATTCCAAAAGCCCTACAGCAACAAAAACACAAAAAACCTTTCTTGGACAAACCCTAAGAATCTCAAGTTTCTTTTTAACTTGATTCACCATCTCCAGGACAAAGATTTATAAAGTCCCAATGCCAAAACCAGATTACCATGACTAACTCCTGATATCTCTTCCCCTAATCCATTCCAAAATCCCTAAAGCAACAAGAATAAATCTTTCTCGGGTAAACCCCAAGAATTTCAAGTTCCTAATTTGATTCTTCATAGACACCCAAATTTATTACGCCTCAATGCAGAAGCCTGACTACCAGCTTCAGGCTCATGATTCCTCCACCCTAATTCATTCCTAAAGCCCTAAAGCAGCAAAAACAATCCTTTCCAGATAAACCCTAGGAAACCAGATTCATCGTCTCCAACCCAAATTTCGAAAAGAAAACAGCAAAAAGAAAAAGCGCTGACCTGCTGACACCACTTAGCAAGCACATGGAGACGCAGCATCCGCTGGCGAGTCTTCACAATATACTTCAAAAGCTCAATCTTCTTCTCAGAATCCGACTGCTCCTCCGGCGCCTTGGACCTCTCCACAAGCTCCTTAAGCGCAAGAAATGAGTCCTCCGTCGCTCTTCGAACGAGCGCCGAGAACTCCACCGTCTGCTGCCCAAGCTCCGCCGCCATGCCACCCGTTCCCCACTCCTCCTCCTCTGCCACAGCCACCACGAGGTTAGGCCTTCCTCTGAGCTCCAAGAACGGTGATCCTTCTCATTAGGGCTTGGGTTCTTGGTTCAAATCGCGGAGGAGAAGAGCTTGGGATTTTTCTCGCTTTAATTCGTTTTGTTTTCGATTCGTTGATGGTTAAATTCCAGTTCGTTTTTAAGTTCGTGTGGGAAAAAAAAGGACGGAAGTCGACTTCCAGAACTTCCGATCCGATCCGAAGCCCAATCGAACAAACCTCTTCCTTTTGTGCCACGTGCCATGCACGTGACATGATTTTATAACTATCATAAATCAACTATTGTTTTGTGTTATGAAATATTTATACATTACCGTAAAAAAAAATTCATTTTTTTGGAGATCCAGGATCAAAACCTACTCAAGATAAAGACATAATATTGTTGAGCTCGTGATGCTTTTTCACACCAGTGCACATTACTGACTATTAATCTTAAATAAAAATACTTATTGTTTTGTGTCAAAAAAAATTTAAATTAAAAAATATTGTTGCGTTAACAACATAAATGTCAATGTGTTATCTCCTCAATTTTAATCTTTTTTATTACATTTTTAATGTATTTTGATGAATTTTATATACATGGGTTTTGATTCGTGTGTTTTGAGATATCTGTAAAAGAGCTAAAACTCTTCTCTTTGTTATTATTGATTAATTATTTTTCTAAGTAATTTTAGGTATGAATTTTATTTATATTTGCTTATTTTATTACTTATTTACATATCATTAATTTATTAGTTTTTTAATAATTTGGATATTTTATTGATTTTTAATACTATACAAATTAAACTTTGTGTAATGGTAGCCCAGTAGAATCTTTATTAAAATGGTGAATGGGCAACCTAAAGATCAAAACTTTTGGTCTTGGTATTGTATAATATTGTGTAAATAGGACGAACATATTGTAGAGTACTATTTATTACTAAGTCCTCTTAGACTTGTGTGAGGGGTGTTTTTTTTACGACTTTAGGGTTGCATGAGAAAAGGGTTTATTATTATGGAGATGTGGTTTATGATATTTCATCTTTGACTCATTTGGCAGGGCGTCATTATCCCGCATATTAGCCTACCTCACCCGAAAAAAGGTTTGTATTTATCATATTCAAAAATATTTAGTTATTATTCAAAAATCAAAACAAATCTTAACATTTTTTAATTAAACCGAAAAGCAAGCAATAGTACATCCCTCCGGTTTTTAAAAAAATCTCTTGAATTTATTAAATCTTTAAAACATCTCTGGTTTTAAAAATTTTTAATTTTAATTTAAAATTAATTATTTTTACCTCTTTCTTTATTGTAGGTGTGAAGGTATTTTCAGCATTCTATTAAACTATTATGAATAAAAAGATTAAAAAGGAATAAATTTTAAAAATAAACACTAAAAACTCAAAACAAAAGTCAAAGGGGCTATCTAATCCTAATGAAAATATACAGGGAATTTTTAGAAAATTTTTCTTTAATCAAATCAGTCTGATTAGGTTTTAAAATATTTTCCATAATTTTTAAATTTATGGTTAAAATTCATACTTTCAAAAAGCTTACTGACAAAATGTAATTTTTTTAATAAAATTGAATTATTGATTGATTAAAATATTCTATTTCATAGCTATAATTTATTTAGTTGATGATAATAAATCAGAATGGTCTTCTAATATAGTTTTTGAAGTAATAGAACAAATTAGAAAAATGTAATGTTGTATGTATGATGATAATGCTATTTAGTGCAAGTATCTTAGTTAAGATGTTTATTTTTATTTAATATTGGCATTAATAACTATATTCAAAGACAAAGTATATGAATATCATTGTAGACCATTTTAGGTGTATTATTTAAATAAAACATTAATAAGTTTTATAATTGCACTCATCTTAATTTTTTAAAAAATAGCTATTTTTAGAATTTAAAAATTTTGTTCATATGAGCACTGATAGAATAGGTATTGCATGATTCATTTTAAATTAAAAAGGTAAATATATGAGTTTTTTAAAGAAAAATATTTTTTTTTTTATAAATTTTCAGAGTACATCGTGAGAAAAATATTTTTTAAATAATGGGTTAAAGGAATCTCTTTTATAATGACTAAATATTAAATTAATTAGTATTAATTAAAATTAAATGTTTAAAAATAAAACTTTTTACTTTAAGTGCATCTATCACATCAGTTACAATGCATCATGTGTTTTTAATATTTTTTCAATATTAAAAATAATTGATTGATGGTTTGGCATAAAAAAATTAAAAATAAATAATTTAAAACAAATGACATGCTAATCTAAGACCAAATTAAATTAAAATTACAATAATACTCCTATATTATCCTCTTTATCTTTTCACGCATACTCCTTGTCTAACTCTTACTCCAGTAATTTTAATATTCTATTAAAATATTAAAAGCACAGATCAAACAAATGAAAAATAAAAATTTAATAAAAATTAAAAATTAAAAATAAATTAATTAATTATGATGAATATATATATGGAGTTCATAAGTAAGTTTTGTTAAAATAAAAAAATTTACCAACAGTGGCTTAGTTTAGTAGAACCAGATTCTTTGTATAGGGTGTTTATTTTAAGGAGAACCTGAGATCGAATTCCAAAGCCCATGCAGAGGTAACAACATAAGTGTTGATTAAGTTTGTGGCTGCACTTCATGTTTATGCATGTTCCTGACTTTCCTTAAATAGAGGGCTATTAATAATTTTCTTTAAAATAAATAATTAACCAAAAGTCATTTGGCTTATTAGTGCAGAGTCCCTTGCGTAAGATGTTTATTTCGGAAAAGACCCAAAATAAAACCCCAAAACCCATACAAGGTAAAAGCATAAGTACCAGTTAAGCTTGCAGTTGCTCTCCATATCTATGCATATTTCTGACTTCCCATAAACATGGAGAATGTAGCTAATTATCAATTTTCTCTAAAAAAAAATATTAACCAACAACCGCTTTACTTATTAGTACAGGGTCCTTTGAATAAGGTGTTTATTTCGGGAAGAATTAAAAATCGAACCTCAAAGCACACCTAAGGTCAGGGCATAGGTACTGGTTCACCTAAGGTCATGGCATAGGTACTGGTCAAGCTTGCAGTTGCTCTCCACGTTTTTGCACATCTTGATTATTATTATTATTATTATTATTATTATTATTATTATTATTATTATTTTGAAAAAGGCGACAAGCACCAGAACCAAGAGACGTGCACGTGTGGGGAGTAAGGTTTAACGCCGACTCACGTGCCCTCACCTTGCATAAGACATGAAGTTCGATCTCTGGTCCTTCCCGAAACGAACAACCCACTTCATTTTTTTTTTTTAATAGAGTGGGCTTGTCGACTATTTGTTAAATATAAAATAAAATAAAATAATTAAAACCAAGTTGGTGTTGACCCCAAACGTTGGTTGAGTACACAGACAAAGGCTTGGGAAAAAAAAGGGCGCCAAATGGGGGAAGGCCCACGTGCTCAAAAAGCAACTGCCAACCAACGGCCTTGTTGTCCTGACCTGTAATTCCAAACAATTTAATAAAAATTTAAAAATTCATTCTTTGTGAGAAGAAACCCTAGAAACAATGGTGAAATTAATGGTAGGAGAGAACAAGGGAGCTTTTTCTAAGCTTGCTTTTCACCATCAATGGGTCCAGAAAGCATTGCTTTTCCATGGAGGACAACCTTTCTCCTCCATAACTTCTCTCCATCTCTTTGCAGGGATTGCTCTTGGGTTGCTCCACTTGTGGTAAGCCAATGGCTTTCTTTCTTTCTTTCTTTTTTTTTTGGAGATTTTTTTGCATGTTTAGATGTTTTTGATGTTGATATTGTGGTTGATTAGCTGGGATTGTGGATTTTAGTGTGAGTAATGGAGCTTTTGGTTGGTAATTATTTTAGGGTTTTTATTTTGGTGTGTTTAAGAGCTTATGACCTTGACATTGTGGGTTTTATTAGATTTGGTTGATTGTCAATTTAGGGTTTTGTGAGGAGTTTGGGTTTTGTAATTTTGGAATGTCTCTTTTTCTTGGTTAGTTTTATTGAGATTTGGTATGTTTAAGTGTTCATGATGGTGCCATTGTTGTTGACTAGCTTTTTGTTTTGGGAATTTTAGTTTGAGGAGTGGAGTTTGGTAATTATCATTTTTAGGGTTTTTTTTTTTTGGAGCTTGTGTTTTGTAATGTTGCAAGATCTCTTATTTTTGGGTGAATGCTATTGATTTACTTTGGTTGATTGTCAATTTAGGGTTTAACATTATTGAGATTTTGGTATGTTTAGGAGTTCATTTTTCTCACAATTTGTGGTTGATTAGCTTCGATTATGAATTTTAGTGTGAGTAATGGAATTCGATTAATGATTATTTTGGGGGTTTTTATTTTTTTGGAGCATGTGTTTTGTAATGTTAAAATCCCTCTTTTTCTTTAGTGAATTGTTATTAAGATTTTGTATGTTTAAGGGCATATGACCTTGTCATTGTTGTTTATTTTGTTTGATTATCAATTTAGAGTTTTTCAGTAACTTGTGTTTTGTAATGTTGAAATCTCTCTCTGTTTTTTTTTTTATGGGACTGCTATTGATATTTGGTATTTTTGTGGCTGATTAGCTTCCATTATGGATTTCAATGTGAGCAATGGAGTTGGATTAATTATCATCGTTGTTTTTGTTTTTGTTTTTGTTTTTTTTTAATCCTGTTGGAACTTTTGTTTGGTAATGTTGCCACCTCTTTTTATTCTTGCTGAATGTTATATATAGAGATTTATTTTGCATTCCACACCTATCGATTTTTCTTCACATTAATTTTTTGGTGTGTGTCCTGTTGAGATTTTTTCCTATTTGTTTGTGGAAAAAGAGAAAAAAAGTTGATTTTGGCATTATTTTTTTCATGATGTGAATTGAAATCAAGTAAAAGTTTGCTGATGGATATTTGTGTCAGTTACGTTTTGTTTATACTATATTTTGATTGTGTCATTTTTTTTTTCTGATTGTCAAAAAGTTCAATCAACCAAGCACAGATATCAACCACTGTGGCTAATCAATCTCATTGTTGGTGAAGAAGCTCCAGAATCCATTGGAGGTATGTTGCAATTTTTCGACTTCAATCAAGCTAGCACATCGAGAAAGTTGTTTGGACATAAGAGACACAATGACGGTGAGAACCAGACCGAATGATCTAGTTGACCATTACATTTGTCTCTTAAATTAAAATGTTTTAGTTGCAGAAAATTACTACAGAATTTTTTTTTTCATGTACAATTGGACATTTACACATGGTATTCTGACTTCATTGTAGGCCTTGAAGCTCCGAGGAATAGCTTGGAATTTCCAACCAAATCATCTCAGATTTATCATACACATCATGAAGATATTCCGGTGAGCAATTCAATTCTATGTGTTAACATTTTTGTGATGCAAACAAAAACCAGCAACGCCTTGTTCATTGTGATGAAAATCTACGTCTTGTTAGAGTTTCTTGACTGATCAAATTGGAAACTTTAATGCTAATTTTTGTTGATTATCGAACATCATAACGGTCTAGTGGCTTTGTAGTTATATCAAATCATAACAGTCTATGTGATTTTCGAATTTTTACATTCTTCTGATAGTCCTTGGTTTCCCTACCTGCTCTTTGATTGATTCAGTTAAAAGTTTTTTTTATGTCAAGCTATAGAATGCTCACTAGTATTTATCACCCATGCTTTGAAAATTAGTAATTTTGTCAGGTAAAGCGGCAGTCATCGAAATCTATCAATTGTCCTAATCAACCTAAAATGAAGAAGTCAGCAACAAACAGTGACATGTCGAACAGAATGCAGAACAGAAGAAATGCTCCGAGTGTTGTCGCCCGTTTAATGGGCATAGACACATTGTCATCTGATAAAAACTTTAGTTTCTCAGAAGTATCATTTGACAAGAAACTGATTTCATCGACTCGTGATACATCACTAAGATCATTAGCTCCTGTTCACAGCACACTTGATTCAGACCAGTCCAACAATAGCATGAAAACGACAAAACCACATTATCGAGAACATCCCCAAGAAGAGTTACTTCAGAGATTTAAGAAAGAATTTCAGGCATGGAAAGCATCGAAGTCTTTAGATCGCAACCTTCTCTTGCTCAAAGATAACCAAAGCATAGCACAAGAAAATCTTAACAGGATGAAAATGGTCAGATACAGGGAATCTAAGAGAATTTCTGTCCCCGATGAACTGATGAAATCTAGAATTCGTCCTTCAACACGGAACAAGATGTTTGATGATCAACAAAGAGTTCCATTTCAATGTGAAGTTCATACTAATAAACATTTCCGATCAAATGTTGAGCAGGAGATGAGACACAGAAAAGACCGATATTTAGCTGTTACTAACAGTGAGAACATCGAAGAAAAAGGTAACATGGAGAATTTTCTTCAAGAAGTGAAAGAAAGGATCAGGCTTGAAATTCAAGGGCAGACGAGAAACGCATCTACCGCTAGAGGAATCTGTGAGAACTCAAATGACACGACAAATATTGCTCGACATATAGCAAAACAAATCAAAGAAAGTGTGACGAGGAAAATGGATAGTGCATTGGATTCTTCAGAATTCATTAACATTGATACAAGAAAACTCATAAATGATCGACTAAAGAATGTGTTGGCAAATCAAGGAAATGCTCGGAATTCAGTCAGTCATCTGACTGAATTCTCCAAAACAACAACTAAATTGAGAAGCCGGGAAGAAAAGAGATCTATTGATGAATCAAAATCTTGTTCTTTTGGATGTAAAATGGAGATTAATTCAGGAGTCAACCTTGTAAGGTCATATTCTTCTCCAGCTACTACTGGCCATTTTCGCATTGATAAAAGGCAAGAATTATCTGAACAAAATTCTCCGAAAGTCAGGAAGTGCAAGAAAGATGGTTTCAGTATCAAAGGCAAGGTGTCAAACTTGAAACAAAATCTCACACTCAAAAGAAGGTTTTTCAGTAAGAAAAAACCAGCTTCAAGAATTGTGATTAAATCTCTAAATCCTATTTTTGCTGAACCATCAGTTGTCATGAATCATGGTACTGTGAAGGCAAGTAATATGATCAGATGAATATTTTTCAAAATTTTCATTTGCTCAGTTTTTAGCAATTTTAATTCATGTAAATCCAGGACAACCACACTGAGGTGCCTCCAAGTCCTGTGTCACCATTTGAAGCACCATTTCCTGAATTCTGCTCCGAAATTTCCGGTATAAAAATCATTTTCTTTTTCATACCTCTGAATTAATGCTGCTATTAACATCATGTTTATTTCATTCAATCTCTGCTAGAACTGACAATTGGAAAACTGCAAACTTCTTGTGAGGATGAACAAGCTGAATCAAGAGAGATTCAAAGCACTCTTTTAGATTGGGATGAGAAAGAGGAGGTCAAATGCAGCAGAAATGGAAGAGAAATTGGTATGAAACACAACATATTGTTTGATTTAATGAATGAAATGATTCATTCCTGCAAAGTTCCAGAGTCAGAGATGAAGACAAGGACTGCATTGAATGAGAATAACAATTCTATAGATTGCATGGTGGCTTTTCACTTGAAGTTGACTTCATGGTCAGGTTCATCCCTGAAAGCTGTTGACTTTGTTGGGAGTGAAATGGAGCTGTTAATCTTTGGTGAATTGATAGATGAACTTGTGTGTGAGTTTTTTTTGTAATTAGTGTTAGTAAAACTGATTGATTTGGATTGGTGCACCATAGTTGTTATGTGGAATGTTGATAGTTTGCTTGATTAATTAAGCAAGAATTTTCCTTGATACCTCTGGAAATACTTTTAATTGTTTAAATCAAATAACTGATAGCCTAGTAGTATTGGCGCTATTGTGAAAAGTGACTGCATGACATTTGAAGTATTTCGAGCTTATTTCAAATCTCGTTGTAAAAAGTGAGTTTTTCTTAATTTGCGTCAGTAAAACTAATTGTTTTGGATGTGCACCAAGTTTTTATGTGGAATGTTGATATAGTTTGCTTGATTAACTAAGCCATGAATCAGAATTTATTTTCACTTGATACCTCTAGAAATATTTTGTAATGAATGTGTTGTGTTTTCTTTTGAATGAATATGGTTTATTCAATTTTTTTAAAAAAATACTTTTTAATTGTTTAAATCAAATAACTGAGAAAAGTGACTGTATTTAAGTCACTGTAAACAGTGATTATATATCTTTGATTGTGGGTGTGAGTTTAGCAAATAGTAAAAATACATATTAATCAAAATTTTTAAAAAACAATTCAGGAATCTGGAGTTTTATTTTTTAATATTAAATTTATGAATTATAAAGGGTAGAAAATATATCTACTCATCTCGTCTGGTTCCAAAACCAGGTTATTCTCTGGTCTTTTTCAATCACAGTCTGACACATATCCTTTAATCGCAATATTAAAAAAATAATAACATTATATAAAAACATATGTCAGACTAAGATAAAAGAGAGCGAGGAAATAATCCGGATCTGAAATTAGACGAGATGACTTCGATTCGACCGGGGGCTCTGTAACATTAACCCAATCAAACCAAACATCATCATCATCATCATTCTTTTATAAGTTTGATGTCTAAGTCTAACCAACTCCAACATCCCTTTTCCACCCAACGGCCCAACTCAAACCCAACCCATTTCTCTTCTTCTTTCTCTTCTTCTTTGTTTTTGTTCTTCTTCTTCTTCGATCTATCGATCGAAAGAGAGAGAGAGCGATG
This sequence comes from Dioscorea cayenensis subsp. rotundata, assembly GCF_009730915.1. NCBI lineage: Eukaryota > Viridiplantae > Streptophyta > Magnoliopsida > Dioscoreales > Dioscoreaceae > Dioscorea > Dioscorea cayenensis. The sequence continues at coordinate 980,555 of NC_052472.1, read as the reverse complement.
TCGTGCTCGTCGTCGTCGTCGTCGTCGTCGTCAGGGGAGGAGGACGAGGGCATGGACGAATACCGGAAAGGAGGTTACCACGCCGTGCGCCCTGGTGACTCCTTCGCGGCCGGCCGTTACATCGCTCAGCGTAAGCTCGGCTGGGGCCACTTCTCCACCGTCTGGCTCGCCTTTGATACCCATTCCAAAGTTCGCTCTCTCTCTTGCCCTAGTTTCCCAATTGAATCGATTCACTTTGTTTTTTTTTTTCACTGTTTTGAGATCTGATATTATATATATATATATATATTATGCTGTGGGTCATGCTTGAATTTTGACCTTTTTTTTTTCTTTGTTTAATCAATTTGTATGTAGCTTTAGATGTATTCTCGGAGATCATGTTGTTTTTTAATTAATTTTTGTGGATTACAATCCTTAAAAGTGTTTCTTTTAATATAATTTGTGGTTTTTGAGGACCTGATCTGATTTATCATCACAGATCTGATGGGATATTGTTTGTGTTTTTCTTATTTTTGTTGTTTTGATTTTCTGGTGACTATCATGCATTTGATTTCTTCTTGAATTTCTCTTTTTGATGTGTATTTTCATCTTGTGTTGTTGTTATTGTTATTATGCATCAGGTTTTATTGATGATTTTTATTTTGATTTTTGCATGTAATGCAGAAATTTGTTGCTCTGAAAATTCAAAAAAGTGCGGCGGAGTTTGCTCAAGCTGCACTTCATGAGATAGAGCTCCTTTCGGCAATTGCCGAAGGGGATCCATCGAATTCTAAGTGCATTGTTCGATTGCTAGATCACTTTAAGCATGCCGGTCCGAATGGGCAGCATTTATGTCTTGTGATTGAATTTTTGGGGGATAGCTTGCTGCGATTGATCCGATACAATCGTTATAGAGGGATAGGCTTAAACAATGTTCGAGATATATGCATGCCAATATTGATTGCTCTAGATTACTTACACAGGGAGCTTGGTGTTATTCACTCTGATTTGAAACCAGAAAATGTGCTTCTCTATTCTACCATTAACCCGGCCAAGGACCCGATACGGTCGGGATTTTCTCCAATTCTTGAAAGGTCTGAGGGCAACCCAGATGGGAAAGTTGTGGTTAATTTCATTGAGAAGAGGCTGAAAATGAAGGCAAAGAGGGCTGTGGCAAGAATCTCAGAGAGAAAATCATCAATGGGTGGACCTTCTCAGAGAGTGAGGAGCTTGGAAGGGATTGATTTGAGATGCAAGATTGTAGATTTTGGTAATGCATGTTGGGTAGAGAAGCAATTTATGGAAGAAATTCAGACCAGACAATATAGGGCTCCTGAGGTTATTCTTGGGGCAGGATATTCTTACTCTGCTGATTTGTGGTCTTTTGCTTGCATTGCTTTTGAGCTTGCAACCGGTGACATGATGTTCTCTCCCAAGGGTGGCAATGGATACAGTGAAGATGAGGTACTTCCCTTTTCTCTTTTTAAATATTGTGTTACTCTTGTGAAGATCATGTTCACCTCTTGCCTATTTGTGGAACTGGCTGTATTTAGTTAAATGTTTGAATCATCATATTTTCAATCCTAGACTCACATGAAGGAGAATGTTGCTGACAAAGTAGTAACTTTTTAATCCCATCTCATTATTTGTTACTTGTTATGAAAGATACATTGAATTTCTGGATGCTCTTGGCCTCACAAAATATTGGAATTTTGAGAGCCATGCATTGATAGTTAAATGTCTTGGATTATTAGTTTCCTTTGGAAAGTAATGCTGTCAATAGATTACGGGGTGTTATTTATTCAAAGTTCTATGTGAGACAAGGATAGGTATTGATTAAATTGAAAATCTGTTGCCAATCCCCTACCCTCCTTTGTCCTTTCTATTAGAGCTTAAATCATTAATAAATCAATATACAGTAGTTGATTTCAGTGTTGGATCAGTCTATTAAACAATAAATAAATAAATAAAAATAAAAATCGATCAAATGATAAAGGTTGGAGAATTAACTTGGTAAATTTCATTGGCAAATGATAAAATGGTTTGTTTGGGTAGTTTAAAGTTTCTTTTCTCCCTTTCTTCACAAGGAAAGGCAAGAGCAAGGGTCAATTAGTGCTGTCTCATGGAAAATGTTGCGCAACCCAGAAATGGAAGGAGGTCGATTCCTTAGGAAAAATGGATTGATGGAAGTTAGTTAAATGTGAGGAATGCTTTGAGTTACATCACTTTTTCAATGGAAGACAGCGCCACAAACTAGCTTCTACCGCTGTCTTCTTGGATCGTTTGCTAATTATAGAGATCCTTTGCTGCCTCCAAATCTTATCCCAAAATGCTTTCAGATGAATCTGTATGGCATCTACATCAGGAGGCTTGGATCTTATTCACCTTTAAATCTAGAATGCAACCGGCATTCCTGATATCCTTGTGCATTTTTGATAAATCAATTTTGTACCCATGAGGCGGATGGGTTATCATCTATTGTCTAAAATGGACAGTCAAGCCCCTTGTTCTTAGAATGTGCTCATTAGAAATGATTTCTAGTTACTAATTAGGTTATGTTGATAGTTTATCAGCATTTAACACATTATTCTTATAGCGCTGAAACTTTCCTCATCGTATCATACATGGGAAAATTCTTTCTCATGGATGTAATGATAATGAAAATGAAGGATGGATTCATATAGAGTTTACTAAGTAGATCATTTGTGTCTGAAATTTCATGTAATCTAAAAGGAAATGCTAAAAACTAATGTGTAATTTTCATGTGCCTGTCTATCATAACCAAGTATGATTGCTACCCCATACATATATCAATAAACTAAGGTTTAATTTAATTTAGACCTTTAGATAACCAAACTTTAAAAAAAAATTTATCAGAAATCTTGATATGGTGCACCAGTTATGTAATGTCTCTTTATTTGAAATATGTATTTCCAAAAATAATAAATCACTAGCTTCGACAAGGATCAAATAATGCTTATGTCGTGATGAGGGAATAATTTCCATGTCATTCAGTGCTTGTCAAGGAGGTTCTAGGCTTTGTTGATGCAGAAAATGGATGCAAGGAAAGATTGAAAACTTTGGTGAAAATTATGTTATTATTGTCATTATTATTATTTTTTTAATCTCTGAGTACTCTCACGGCTGTGGCCTACAGTTCCTTTTCTTTTAAAAGGCTGTTGAGCCACACAGTTACCTTTTATTTCTCTGAGGGAAGTTTTTGTGATTTATCAACTGTGAACTCAAACATATGAAGAGATATTTTCTAAATTATGAACATCTAAATCTGGATAGTAACCTGCAGCTAAGAATTGAAATCCTGTGTCTCTCTATTACCTTATCTTGGATGCTTGATCAAATTCTGATATTCTTCCAAGTCCTATCCAATCATAAACTTAAGATTTAAAAAATTAAATTATCTTAATATGATGATCAGCTCAAAAAAGACTGACAAAGAAGATGGAGAATTTATTTTCTACCGTCATTTCTTCCAGTTCTAGTTCTTTTTATCCCTTTCTGGGTGGGGTATATATTATGGAATATTTGCTCCATCCAGTAACCCTTCTGAATGCTTTAAATTAATAAGCTGATGCTATTTCCTTGTTTTACTGTTTCTTTTCTATTACTGTTAATTTCCATCTAAATTTTATTTTTGACTTTTTATGTCATGAACCTTTAAATATACATAATACTTATTGTTTTTTTTTTCTCCTATTGTACAACGCCTTGCTTTGCCAAAGAATGTAGTTATGTATGCATTCTGGTGATGTAAAATTCATCCTTGATATAAACTCAAATTATGTATTCTATTTTTGCAACGATATCACTGTATGAATTATGCTATTGAAGAAGGAGGAAACTGCATTTAGAATTATCATGAACTTATACAGCAGAAAAGAGCAGAAAAGAGCCTTCTAAATTCACTATATGTTCCAATCCAAGCTTCTTGTTACTAAGGTCTAATTTTTTCTTTTTCTGAATAAAGTGTTACTCTTTGATTTCAGGACCACTTGGCCCTGATGATGGAACTCCTTGGAAAGATGCCAAAAAAGGTGAGGGCAATGCATTTAGTTCACTTCACTCCAATCCTGTAGCCATCCTTTAATGAACTTATTGACCCATTGTGAGACCAGATAGCCACTGCCGGATCCCGATCAAAGGACTATTTTGACAGGCACGGTGACTTGAAGAGGATCCGAAGGCTGAAATTCTGGCCGTTAGACCGTCTTCTGATTGAAAAATACAAGTTTTCAGAATCCGATGCACGGGAACTCGCAGATTTTCTTTGCCCGCTTCTTGATTTTTCCCCTGAGAAACGGCCAACCGCAGGACAATGCCTGCAACATCCCTGGCTCAAGAACAGAAATCAATCGCCCACCATCGAGAACCAGGTCGGCATCGAAGATCTAGTTGTTGGCATGAGCAAGCTACATGTCAGCAAAAACAGATGAGAGAATTTTTCGGTATTTGACACCTCGACCCCTCGTTCTTATTACACTGCATTTCATAACACACATTTTATGTTTCCCTCATGAAACCTATGAAATTTAAACAAGTGTGGTCATCATCATCATCATCATCATCATCATGTAGAGTAATTTTAGAAAGAGTTTTTGATTCTTTACTTGAGTTCCAATAAAAAGAAGGATTAAGAGAAGGGTACCAAACAAAGTTCTTCATACCATTCTATAGGTTTTGAAGAATTTTCAACTGGTAAAACTATTTTGGGGCCATGAGACTTAGCTATTTTTTTTCTGGAGATATATGGCCTCTTTTTGCTGTTTGTAGAGTGCTCAAACAGAAGTTCTTTAACCTTCTGGGAAATAATGGTGTGATGTGTGTGTGTGTGTATATGTAATGTATATTTAATTCAAGCTGTGCATGTTATTTGTTACATTACATGTACAGGCTTATTATTGTAACATTTTTAACATTTTTTTTTAAAATATTCTCAAGACTGGAGCTCATTGAGTGTGGGTATCATCCTTGCCCATTAATTTAGATTATATATATATATATATATATTAAAAGAGTTTAGATGTTCTTCAGAAGAGAAAGATGATGTATTGATATTAAATGGTTATTTTTATTTTTGTTTTTTCATTGTTAGATACTTTAAATTCCAGTTATGTTGTTTCCATAATTAATGTTATTCACAGGAAAAGGATGATGTGTTGATATTGAATTGTTAAATAATTTTTAAGAGTTTTATGCTTATTTCATTCTCTTAAATTTGGTGATGCTTATGGAAAAAAAATTAATTGATTAAAATACTATAGTTATCATCAAATCATAAATTATTTCCCAAAGTCAATGTTATTTGAATTGAAATTTACTTTATTTTTGTTTTTTTTTTTAAAGAAAATAGAATACCAGGATGCTTCAGACTTGCTCTCACATTTCAGCATGTTTCCCAATCCCAAGTGCTTTTTTCTATCACGGTTAAATAGAATATATATATATATATATATTTTAAACATCATTTGCGGACATCTACATAATTTTATATTACACAGATAATAATATATAAATGAGAACAACAAAAAAAACAAAAAAAACGGATAGAGAGAAGATCATTGGATGTTGATTTAACAGTTTTTTTAGATGTTTGTAAATTTTTTAATTTACGTTGTTGGCAGAATACATGAGCTCATATATATATATATATATATATAAATTTTTTTTAAAAAAATAATCAACTTATGTAAATCTGTGCCGAATATTTGCATAATTTCCACTAAATAAAACATATAAAACCAAAGACAAGAGTCCAAAACATTTTATAAATAATGCAAACAAAAAAAAAGGTATCAGACATAAGCCAACTTGTTGATATACAAACCTATTATGCTTCTCCATATTCTATATATATATATATAATCAACATATTTTGAGATCTAATAAATGTTTTTTCTCATTGTTTAAATTAATTAGTTAATTAACATTAATTTAATTTTAAAAAAAACCTAGGATAAACAATATTAAATAACTAGTTCTGACTTTTGAGATCTAATAAATGTTTTTTCTCATTGTTTAAATTATTCAATTGATGTCTTCTTTCCCATTGAAAAAGTAACACATTATTTAAAGGGTGGTTATGAGAACTTGAGAAAGATCCAATCACTTTGTCCTTAATGAGAACATTGCATGTGCCCTTTAGCTGTTTCTTTTTAATATATGAAAGATGAAATTAGCTTAATTAGAGTTAAGACAACTTTAATTTCAAATATAATCCTTATAAAAATAAGCTAATTTTAAGATATTTGATTTTAATCCACAAATTTAAAAATGATTAATTTAATTTATACACAAATCTAAAATTATACTTGACTTATTAACTTCTTGTTTTCTGTGAGAGTAGAATTTTTATAAAATTTTTCAAGTTTTTCTATCTTCATTCTTCACTTTTGATTGACTCAATTACAAATAATAATAAAATATTAAAATATATATCTATATATAGACTTTATCAATAACTACTTGATTTATTGACATTGAATTTTATACCTAAAATATTCATGTTCTTACAGAAAAAATAGATTCAAACCATAGTTCACGTAAGATGAAAATATGTATGTTGAAGTATTAAATCTACATTTGTGCACACCCCTGACATGATTTGTCTATATTTTTATAAATAAAAAAATATCTAAAGCCGTAATCCCTTATTATTTCATTATTTCATATAGAATAAAGTCCAAATTATTCCACTTGGTGTATTTATTTATTAAGAATTTAAAACTAGTACTATATGAACAACCAAAAAAAATCAAGCATCTTTTCTATCAAGAATCTATCAAGATTAAACAAAAACAAACCTACTTTGATTTTCTTGTTTTTTTAAAAAAAGTACACAAATATCTCCACTCATTCAACCAAAAAAACCCCACATCATTTATTAGTTGCATTCAAATAAGATATTTTTTGCACAAAAAGTGGGTGGAGATATTTACATTAAAATCTAATGAAAGAAAGGAATTCCCTTTTTTTACATTCTAGTAAAAACAAGATTGGTATGCCAACGAATTTCGGGTCTATTAGTATATGGGTCACCGATTGAGCTCTCACCGAGTGGTGAACGGGTATATTTTTTAGAATTGTGAATAGTAGTTGTGTCACGGGGTAGTTCGATCTTCACGTGGCATGTGCATCCCCACTTTGATTCACAGGAGCTTGTAGTACGTCACCGAGTCTTTTGAGTGGGTTCGCCCGCTCCTCTTTCAAAACAAAAACAAGATTGTTATATGAATCATTAATGTGAGGGGATAAAAATAAAAAAAAATCAACAACCAAAACAAATGAAACATCTTGTCTATCAATAATGATCATATTCAAGCAAAAAAAAAAGTCAAAAAGATACAGTACTCATTGTTCATAACACATGCCTTCCGAGTTGTCACCCATGGACTTGACTTAATAATAATTCATAAATAACTTTTTTTAATAAAAAAAATTAAAAATAAAAAAGAAAATGCACTATTGGCCTCTATATTAACAATGCATAATGATGCACATTGATAAAATAAAGATTTAATTGTTGTCATGATTCATGTAATTGTGTATTTTTTACTTTTTTTAGTCCCTCTAATATTTTTAGGTATAATTAAGTCTTCATATTTGGTTGAAATGGATCATTCTAATGTACGGTTATATTTTTAGGTACAATTAAGACCTTACAATTTACATTTGTCTATTTACATCACAGACTAAAATGACCCAATTCAACTAAATATGAAAATTTAATTGTACCTAAAAAAATATTATAAAGACTAAAATCACAGAAAGTACATAATTATAAGGATATGCACACAACAATTAAACCTAAAATAAATAAAATTTTTTAAAACAAATAAAATTATTATTTTTTATTAAAACAATAATATATATATATATATATCACGTGACAGCTCACTCGACAACTTATATTACAACAGTTATTAGAAAAAGAAATATATTTTAAATTCATGACGCGTATATATCAATTATTATGTCAATGCAACATATAAAAACCTTTTAAAACTTTTTTTTCAATTATAAAAAAAAAAAAGAAATGTGCAAGGACTCTTCTCACTCTGAAGTGAAAACATTTGAAATGTGCATAGCTAGGTCGGTTCCAGTGTGTCAGAGAGGTATAAAAGTGAGTATGCAAGTTCTGCCATTTCAAACCTAAAACCTCACTTTAAAGATAAAGTGCAGGGGCATCTTTAAAATATATATAAAAAAAAAAATGAGTAATTTATAAACATCTACAGTAACTACCATATGATAATTTAATAGCTACAAAGATTATAAATAGTTCAAAACGTATTATACAGTGATGTACAGTGACATAAATAGTAAAATTTGTATATTATTTATATAAATAAGCATTTATTAGATGATGATCCAACGACTGTGATTTAACGTCCCTAAATCTCACTTTAAAGATAAAGTGCAGGAGCATCTTTAAATATATACAGAGGATGAATAATTTAAGGACATCTACAGTAATCATCAGATGATAATTTAACGGCTACGATTATTATAAACAGTTCAAAACATATTATACAATGATGTATAGTAATATGAACAGTAAAGAATTGTATATTATCTATATAAATAAACATCCATTGGATGATGATCCAACAACTATGATTTAACGTCTCTATAGAATAGTAATCTAGGTATGTACCTATATTATTTTTTCCCATATATATATAGAAATATATTTGCAAAACATCATAATCCTTAGAGTTATTGTTATTTAATAGTATTTGATGTACCACAGTAAACCATTATCTAATAACTATTAGTCTATTACTTATATTAAATACTGTGCATAATTGTTATTATTTAATAATTACTGTTTAACATTATATAATATCAAATATTATTTGATATTGTGTATAACTCGTCAGTAATCATTAGATTCAAATCTAAAAACAATTTTAGAATGTCTCTAGATATCTAATCTTAATACATCCCTAGAGTACACACACTCATACATAAAAAAATTACTCATCTAACCAAATACTACTGTGAGAGAGAGAGAGTTAATTTCTTAACTTCTCATTTAAAAAAGAATAAGTTAAATTACCATCCTTCTAATGCAAAGATGATCCAAAAATAATAAATTCACATCCCAACTCAAAAATTACATGAGTTCTAAATTAATTGAAAAATATAACATTCAAAAACAACCACCATAAATAATTTTGGCCAAAAAAAATATATATAAAAAAACCCAAAATTAATGAATTTAAATCCGAATTCAAAATTACATTTTTTCACAATAGCATGTAAAAACAACAAACATAAACAATTAATACAAAAACATATAAAACAATTAACAGGAAAACATACAACATTACCATCTCCATTATAAAAAACATGACAACTAATTTACTTCTTAATTAAAAGCCCAAAAAATAAAATAAAAAAATAAAAAAACAAACAAACATAAGAGAATCTGAGAAACAGAAGATGATGGAATAATTAAAGCATTTAACAGGGGTTGAAAGGCTAAAATAGAAAAAACAGAGAAGGTGATGAAAAAGCTGACAGTTGTAGTCCTGAACAAAGTAAAGGCCAACATGTGAATTAAGTGCAGTGAGAGAAAGAAGGAAATAAAACTATAAAAGCAAGGAAAACATCCTGAGAGAGAGTTTCAATGTCCTCAATGTCCCACAAAAAAAATTCCTGGCTAAAGGACAACATCACAACCAGCTCATCATCCATCCTCTTCCACTAAACAAACTCATATCATCCTAACAAAATTAACTCTATTCAACCACTATTGGTTTTTTCTATACTTTGGATCACAGATTCTCATTTGAGGTTCAGAAACTCAATTCTTTAATTTTACACACACAATAATAATAATAATAATAATAATAAATTATGAGTTGTTTTTGTTATTTGGTCATCCTTTTAAAGTAATGTCTCTAAACTCAAGATGAATTGAAGATGAAAATGACAACCATTTGAATAGTAACACCATTGTGAGTTCATATTATATGGTTCTAGCCTATCACAGGTTGACACATGTCCTTTTATTTTTTTATGTAGTAGTTAACTTTTTTTTGAAAAATACATGTCATGCTGTGATAGATTATAATCAGAGTATTCTTTGAATCTTGAACCAGGCAATATGAACTTCACCATTTTGATGTTAAAAGTTAAACCAACAACCCAAAACAAAATAGTCTTATCACAATTTTTTAAAGATTAATGACATAATAAATTATGGACTTTCATCTAGTATTTTACCTCAGAGAATTTTTTTCCCACTGTATTCAACACTAATAGCTATTTATTGGTTATATCAAGCTTGATTGGAAAAGTAAAACATTCAATAAATAAACCCAAATTAGAAAGAATAAAATCACTCAATGAAATCTATGAAAAAAAAAAAGACCTTAAGTACCGCTAATGATAATAACAATTATACAAAAAAAACTACCCTATATATCTAAGGAGAAGTCATTGATCTCCATAAAAAATTAATAATTTATTTAATTAACATACTTTGGATATAAAGTATTTCTTAATAATAACACTTTTAACAGTCAAAGAAAAACAATCAATAGGTAGATCTAAAATTAACAAGAATAAAACACACAATTTAATAAATAAATAAATAAAAAACCTCTACAAATCCAGTACTTTTAGTAGTTTAGTAGATAATAATACCAATGCCAAAGAAAGGCTGTTAAACAGAGACAAAGGAGTCAAAAGAGTACCAGTTGGAATAATGGCATCCTCACTTGTTTTCTGGTGAGTAGTGACCAATGACCATTGTGTTTTAGCCCCACACTCTGAGCATTAGTTTAATAGCTGCTAATAATAAAGAAACCCAGCGCTTAGGCTTTGTTTGGTTGGGGAGGGAGGAGGGGTGAGGGGTGTTGGGGGTGTGGGTGTTGTTTGGTTGAGGGAGTGAAGGGGGTGAGAGGGGTGAGGAGGGCTCACCCTCCTCACTCATAATCCACTCCCCAAATGGGAGTCTTTTGGGAGTGGATGTTTATCATATTTTTTTATTTTTTTAAATAATCGAAAAATATCATTAATGCCTTCACCTATATGTAGAATTCTATCATGATCATAGTGATTGTTTGTTTGGGATTGTGAATATGTTTATCATGAGCGTAATTTTTGTTAAATATGAAAAATAGAGTATGCTTTCCAAGTATGTTTTCACCATTTTTAAGTTTATGAATAAATATGACAAAAAATAGGAGTATGTTTGAATGATCGTTGGGTTTCAGCATTTTTAACCAATATTTGTCAATTATAATCGAGATGTTATGACTCCTCATAATTTTTCAAATAAATATTTTTTTCCCTAATTATTGTGTGTGTTTTATAATGTTTATCATATATTATATATTGTGTTATTATTATTATTCTACAATTGATTATTATATATATTATTACCTATTTTATTAGTACAAAAGTGCAAAAATAGTCAAATCACACATTACACTCTTTCTCTCTCCCACTCCTCTTTTTCAACTAAACAAAAATAAACTACTCCTCCACACCCTCCAGGAACCAAACACAATATTTTCTCAAACCCTCCATACTCCTCCCCCCTCCCCCTTTGAACCAAACAGGGGGTTAAAGAAAGGTTCTTCACCAAAAATTCTAGCTTACATCTGTACTCAACAAAAACCACTATATACCTGTCACCCAAAATTTTATACCATATTCGTCACACAATAATAAATCTTGAACTGAATGATACTCCGTAAATGCATCAAGTGTAGCCAAGATTTACAGGCAAAATAGATTAAAAAAAAAAAAGTCAAAAATTACCTTTCTCTTTCTTGGTTTACTCTGTGTTAGCTCCAAACACACAAGAAGTTAAGTTTACTAGTTGTTAATAACAAACAACAGTGCTAACACAAGGCTGTTAAACAGAGACATAGGGAGCCAAAAAAAAGTACTTTAAATAGATCAAAAAAGGGTGAAGTTTGCCTTACTCTTTATTGATTTAATCCTCCTCTCCTCTTTTGATTAATGGTATCCATCTGTGTTAGCTTAGCTCCAAACATACAAGAAGTTAACTAGTTGTTAATAACAAACAACAGTGCTAACACAAGGCTGTTAAACAGAGACATAGGGAGCCAAAAAAAAGTACTTTAAATAGATCAAAAAAGGGTGAAGTTTGCCTTTCTCTTTATTGATTTAATCCTCCTCTCCTCTTTTGATTAATGGTATCCATCTGTGTTAGCTTAGCTCCAAACATACAAGAAGTTAACTAGTTGTTAATAACAAACAACAGTGCTAACACAAGGCTGTTAAACAGAGACATAGGGAGCCATAAAAGGACACCTTAAATAGATAGAAAGGGGTGAAATTTGCCTTTTTCTTTATCTCCTCCTTTGATTAATGGCTACCATCTGTGTTAGCTTCAAACATACAAGAAGTTTACTTGCATGTTAATCCCAAACAACAGTGACAAAACCAAGGCAGTTGTTAAACAGAGACATAAGGAGCCAAAAAAGAGTACCTTACATAGATAAAGGTCAAATTTACCTTTATCTTTCTTGATTTAATCCTCCTCTCCTCCTTTGATTAATGGCATCCCTCTGTGTTAGCTTAGCTCCAAACATACAAGAAGTTAAATTTACTAGTTATTAATACCAAACAACAGTGCTAAAACCAAGGCAGTTGTTAAACAGAGACATAGGGAGCCATAAAAAGAGTACCTTTCTCTCTCTTTCTTTAATACCTTCCTTCTTGAATTATGGATTCCCTCCCTCATTGATCACTTCTGCTGCAGTTCTCTCTGTGTTAGCCCCACACTCATAGCTGTCTCCAGCCCTTCTCCCACTCCATTCCATCTGCCAGCCCATCCCTCTTCTCTCTGTAATCACTATTAAAGCCACAACAATGGAACCAAAGAACACTATCACTACTACTACTACTACTACTACTACTACTACTACTATTACTATCACTACTACAACCACAATGCTTTCTCTTCTCCATCTCCTCCTCTTCTTCCTCTTCTCCTCCTCAATGTACACATCCATTCAAGTCCAAGCTGCATCTCCATATCCACAATACAATAACACCAAACAACAACTTGAATTGAGAACTAAAACAAGCTCAAACCAAAGCACAAACATACCACTATCTACATCCAAAAAGTACGAAGGCTCATCGGAGCTCATTCATCTCCGGTACCACATGGGCCCAGTGCTCTCCTCCCCAATCAACCTCTTCCTCATCTGGTACGGCCATTGGTCATCCCTTCACGCCAAGCTCCAATCCGCGACTTCCTCCTCTCCATCTCCAACTCCAACTCCAGCGCCGGATCCCATCCAACTGTTTCCCAATGGTGGGGATCCACAGCCGCACTCTACGCCGATCAAACAGGATCCAACGTCACCCGCCGAATAGCTCTAGCACGCGAGATCTCCTTCCCGGCGGCACCAAGAGGCAAAAGCCTCACCCGTCTAACAGTCCAACAAATCATCGGCGACGCAGTCACAGCCGGATCTCTCCCAATCGACCACCGTCACGGTGTTTACCTCGTGCTCACCTCCGGCGAGATCCAAATGCAGGACTTTTGCCGCGCGGTATGCGGATTCCACTACTTCACCTTCCCATCAATCGTCGGCCACACACTACCCTACGCTTGGGTCGGCGACAGCGGCGAGCAATGCCCGGAGGTGTGCGCATACCCATTTGCAGTACCATCGTACATGGCAGGAGCGACGGTGGCAATGGCACCACCAAATGGAGATGTAGGAGTGGATGGGAATGGTGAGTGTGATAGGGCATGAGATGGCGGAGTTGTCGACGAATCCGTTGGTGAATGCGTGGTACGCCGGCGAGGATCCGACGGCGCCGACGGAGATTGGGGATTTGTGTGAAGGAGTGTATGGGAGTGGAGGAGGTGGAGGGTATACAGGGGAAGTAGAGAAGGATGAGAAAGGGAGAAGATGGAATATGAAAGGGAGGAATGGGAGGAGGTTTTTGGTACAGTGGTTGTGGAATCCGGTGATCAAAGCTTGTTATGGACCTAATGCTCTTGATCAGTGATCGGAGACGACGACGATGAAGAAGACGATGATGTTTATTTTTATTTTTTGTTTTTTTTATTTTTTGTTTTTTTTTAGGTTTATTATATTTATATATAGAGAGAAATTATTATTATTATTATTATTATTATTATTATTATTATTATTATTATTTTATATGTATAAGAGTGTTTTTATGTTTGTGTTGTGTATATATAATTAACGAAATTTGTAAGAGAAGTTGGTTTTAGGAATTATATGTTGCTTTGAGGTTTTTATTTGTATTTAGAAAGTCGATAAATCTGAAACCGTCCTCGCCGGGATTTTAATGAACTGAGCATGCGACACTCGGTTTCGAAAAAGCCAGCAGTACTTACGACTAATAATTAAAAATAATAGTTGTTATTTAGAAAATTTAATATAAAAAAATCAAATAAATAACTAAACTATTTTTTTTAAAATTATATATATATATATTTTTAAGACTCTAAATATTATTTTTTTTATATAACTTAAAAAAATTGAAGTTAGAAATAAAATTTTAAAAAAAATTGAATATAAATATTATCTTAATATTATAAAATGACATTTTTTAAAATAAAACAGTGTGTATCTAGAAATTTTTCATCTAAACATGTTGAAATGTAATGGTGGGCACAAACCGGTTCAGTCTAGGTTAAAACTTCACCCGTGAAAAAACCTCAATTTCAAAGAAAAAGAATTTTAATACATGTATTTATTGTCACATGGTGCTTATAAAACAATTTATTAAATGCGAGGTATTACTAGTTTACCACTAGTAAATTACATAAACCCCGGAAATCAAACTTGTACACTGTCACACAACCAAACCAGTTGTAAATGGCATTATTGAATGTACATGCAAAGTCAACAAGACAACACGTTATTTCAGACACTAGAGTCAACATAGCAACAACCTAAATAAATTTAATTGCAAGCAATTATCTTACTAGTTTTTTTTTTTAAATAATTATCTTACTAGTTGTAGTCCACATTAGGACTTTAGTTGCAAGCAATTATCTTCCTATAGTGTGTAATAAATATTTTTTTTAATAGATTGTGATTATTTGAATTGGCGTCAAGTGTTCTGTGTGTGTATTTTTGTGCTTATCTTGCCTTGATGCCATCCAAGTATTCCTTCAGGTCTTTAGGGAGACATAAATAAATTTAAGCACCGGGACATGATTGGTTTGATTCATTTACATTAATTTTTGAGATTTTTTATTTTTTTTTATGGTTAATGTTAAAAAAAATTGCTGATCTTAGAATTTAACTAAGGTCCGGTTATAACAAGAATCTGGTTTTCATCTTGGAAGACCAATATTTGAAAAATTATCTATTACACATAGATTTAGTTATTTTATAAACTTTTAAAATGATTAAAATGAATACCAATATGGGGTCTTAAAATTTTCAATTTTTATTTCATTGTGAAAAAAAAAATTTAGTATATACAATGCTAGGAAATTTTTTAAATTCAAAATGAACTTTTTCTTCGTTGGAGTTAAAAAAAATTACTTGTACAATTAAACGAGGTAGTTTCTTGCTTAAAATTATTTTTATATATTTATTATAGAATAAAAAAACAGGGTTATATTTGAGTGATTCTGGTATATAAAAACTTCCAATAGGTGACTTCTCTGTTTTTTTTTTCCTTTTATTTTATAAAAATAATCACTCTATTATTAAGTTGATTATTAAACTTTCTGCAACATCTACATTACAAGACTAACATAATTTGCAGGTTGTTGTTAGACAAATCCTTCGTGTTTGTTATAATGAGTTATGTCACTGCATACCATCAAAGATACATGTTATAAAGAGACGCTTGTTACGTCATTGCATACACATCAAAGATACATGTTATAAAAAGGCGACATTACGTTCTGCATCACTCGAGATCATGTTATAAAGAGCACATTACGTCGTTGACATACATCGAGATACGTGTTATAAAAAGCGCTGTTACATTCACGATACCCATCAAAGATACATGTGATCATATTGTAAAAAAAGACGCATTACGTTACTGCATCCCATCAAAAGATCATGTTATAAAGAGGGCGCCATTAAGTTCTGCATACCCATCAAAGATACATGTTATAAAGAGACGTTTGTTACGTCATTGCATACACATCAAAGATACATGTTATAAAAAGACGCTTGTTACGTTACTGCATACTCATCAAAAATACATGTAGATACATGTTATAAAGAGACGCTTGTTACGTTACTGCATACCCATCAAAGATACATGTTATAAAGAGACGCATGTTAAGTCACTGCATACTCATCAACGATACATGTTATAAAGAGACGCTTGTTACGTCATTGCATACACATCAAAGATACATGTTATAAAGAGACGCTTGTTACGTTACTGCATACCCATCAAAGATACATGTAGATACATGTTATAAAGAGACGCTTGTTACGTTACTGCATACCCATGAAAGATACATGTTATAAAGAGACGCTTGTTAAGTCACTGCATACCCATCAAAGATACATGTTATAAAGAGATGCTTGTTACGTCATTGCATACACATCAAAGATACATGTTATAAAGAGACGCTTGTTATGTCACTACATACCTATCAAAGATACATGTTATAAAGATACGCTTGTTACGCCACTGCATACCCATCAAAGATACACATCGATCTTGTGTCCTCCTTGCTCTCCTTTTATTCCCTCTTCCTTTAAAAGTGTCCTCACTCTCATCATCAAAGATACACGCAAGGTTGATACTCTTCTCTGCAACAGCAACACTGCACCAAGAACCACATAGGAAGTGTTCTTGCTCTCTGCATCATCTTGGTAATTAAGCAACGTCTCCTCAATTTTATTTAAACTTCCATATCTTTTTACTAATTTAATTACTGTTTTATTGAGTTATTTCAGATCACACCAGCCGCTACCCATGCATTTGGGAACAGAGTTTACTGGGATAAGATGTTACCTAACTCTTCCATCCTAAGAGCCATTTTGGACCTTGGTTCTCTCTTTAATTTCTCTCATCTTTTTCTCTTATATGTCAGGAAAACTTAGAAGTTTAATTAATAATGTTTTATATAAGTGCAGATGAACTGGACAAAGAAAAGTTCAACGTTGATCTCAATGATGCAGTGAACGGCTTGGGGTATAGTCTTAATGGATACGTTGACAGTGAGGCACCAGTCCATGTCCCTGATGTATTTAATGGAACACTCTTCTTTTTAGAAAAGGAAGTGATTCCAGGTTCCAAACTCCACCTCCGGTTCACCAAGATGTTCTCTAGTTCACCTTTAATATCTCGTTTACAGGCAAATACTATCCCATTCGCAGCAAACAAATTGCTGGAGATCCTAACTGATCATATTCATGTCAAACCAACATCTGTTACCGCTTCTGTCATGAACAAGACTCTCATAGAGTGTGAGGAGCCAGCATTGGAGGGAGAGAGCAAGCACTGTGCTACGTTGTTGGAGTCCATGGTGGAATTTCATCATGCTGAGTCTGGGAACGACTGACTTGCAAGCAAGCTCAACAACAGTAACTGAGAAGAGTGGTAATTTTGAAGCAACAAAGACCTACAATGTTGCTTCAGTTGGTGTGCATGCATTGGGCAGAGATAAACTGGTGGCGGCGTGCCACTCAAGGCCTTACCCGTATGCAGTGTTTTACTGCCACGCAGCAGGGGAGACCAAGGCGTACACGATGGCATTGGAAGGTGATGGGACGAAGGTGGAGGCTGTTGCTGTATGCCATTTGGACACTTCTAAATGGAACCCAAAGCACTTGGCTTTCCAGGTGCTCAAAGTCAAACCTGGGAGCGTGCCGATTTGTCACTTCATGCCAAAGGAAGATGTTTTGTGGACCATTAGGAACTAGTAGTAGGTGAATGCAGTACGTCAGATAATAACAAAGCTTGTGTTTAGTTCTCAATAAGATTGTGTCTATAATTACCTTAGAAGTAATTAAATCTGTGAGGATCATCCTTGGAGATGCTGTGTGTATCCCTGTCTGTCTTGGACCGCTTGTACGCTTTTAATGCACTAAAAACATATTTCTGATACAACTCATGACTAAAATTCAGCATCATAACATCAGCACTTATAATTGCAAATATAATTACAAATTTGAGCTTTAATCAGATGGAAATAGTATGTAAGAAAGAAAAGCTTGGAGAACCTAAAGAGAAGCCTTTGGAACTCACGAGCAAGAGGTTTACCTAAGGCTCTGTAAATCACTATGTAGAAAATTCAAATCTATAAGAACAAGTTTCTTATAGAAAGTAACCTGAAAAACTCAGCCACTTGATCAGGAAAATTCTTACAAGCTCAAGAAACCAAAAAAACAGTAAAACATAGATCAACTGTTCAAAATAAGAATATCAAGCTGTATATAACTCTGTTTCCTCTGAAACTTGATACACCAAGACTTGAGATCATGAACAACAACTTTATTATACAAAGTTTTGATATAAACTCACTCAATTAAGCAGGAAAATTCATACAAGAAGAGGCTTCATAAAAAAACATAATCAGAAAAACATCTGACACTGAAAATAACAGTTAAAGCAACCCTTTATACAAAGTTCAGTGACTAAAAAGAAACAGGTTAGTCATAACCCACGCGTCTGAACCTGATCAACTCCACCGCTCTTCATCCAGCCAGCTGTTTTGCCTCGAACTAACGAAATTTATCTGTGATGATCAAATCTCAGCCGTTCATTGATTCACCAAACCTTTGTTTCAGCTGCTGCCTCGAACTTAAACATTCTTCTTTGATGAATCAAATCTGGACCATATAATCAAAAAAACTAACCCCGATGCTTGACTTAACCTCTGCCTCGAACTTACACCTTTTCTATGATGAACTGCATCACAGCCGTTGATTTATTTCAGCCAAGACATTCAAACACCTGAAAAGACATCACTGCCCTTCCAATCCAAACTAAAGACACCAGGACATTCACAACAGCAGCAAACTTGCTTCTCTACTCCAATTCTTCTTCAATTCTCTTCAGATTCAATCACAACCAACAGTCCATCGAATCTTTGCGTATGGCAATGTAAGTGTTGGTCAAAAACAGGCTATGTGATCAACGGGTGCATGGCCATCAGATCTATGTCAATGGCATCAGACACTTGATCTTGGAGATGCTTCCGTGTTCTAAGAATCAGAAAACATCAGTTTCTCTTAAATACTTGGTGGGGGGCTATAACTAGATCACCTTCTAGTAATAAAAACATTAATTGTGAGGGCCAGCATTACAATGTTCTTCTACAACCGTGTTTGTGCCTATCATAGTTCACAATGATAATTCCACCAAGACAACTATGCCAAATCAGAGTATTCATCTGATTGTCACCGCCTATGAAATAAGAAACAAAAGTCTCAAAATTCAAATTTCATTCAATTAAATTCAGAATGAAGTACAGCACACAAAAGACATGATAACTGAAATTTTAACTGCAAGTTTAACACCAGTGCTCATCACGGTTAACAAATATCTTCTCAACTGTGTCACAACCTGTCTCAACATCAAATAAAAGTTGCAATTTAACAGAGAGAGAAAAAAAATGAGTATATTAATACCAAGACAACCATATAATAAACAACAATTCTTCTAATACTAGAAGAATATTCAAGCATACACCTAGATAGAAGACAAAGTATCACTTAGCTACTCCAAATGATATTGGTTCCACT
>NC_052472.1:879198-959849 GCF_009730915.1 Dioscorea cayenensis subsp. rotundata | reverse complement strand
GCATCTTAATTTATATAAAACGAGTATTTTTTTTTCTTCATAAATTCTATTAATTCTTGGTCCTGTAATATTTATAACATGAACTTGAGACTATTTTAAATTGTGTAGATAATGAAAATCTCTTTCCATAATTTTATTTTTTTGAAAAATAGGTAAATTATATTCATTTAAAAGTAAGGCAATGCATACGTACGGACCACAGTATAGAAGTAAATACAAAGAACAGACACCACATAAAAGTTCACTACTAGTGGAATTAGACAAACACACGAGTTGATGTTCTGAGAACTTTCAAGTTGCGTTTTGTTGTTATAGCCACAAAAACACACAAGTTAACTCAAGTGGTCTATTGATAGTCGGGTCTTTAATAGAACCCTTCACAAGTGGTGAGAGTTCGAATCTTGGGTGAGGATATATTTCTGGGAGTGTGAGTAGTGGTTGTATGCGAGTGGTCCCGGCGCCCATGTGTGCGTGAGCCTCGCTCCCACTTGCTCTCATCTTGACAATTCACTACAAACACACAAACAACACACAAGTTGATGTCCTGGGAGATTCAAGTTGTGTTTTGTTATTATAGCCACAAAAACACACAAGTTGATGTGGGAGCTTCAAATTGTGTTTTGTTGTTATAGCCACAAAAACACACAAGTTGTTTGTTGTTGTAGCCACAAAAACACACAAGTTGAATTGATGTGGGAGCTCCAAATTGTGTCACACAAGTTGAATTGATGTGGGAGCTCCAAATTGTGTCACACAAGTTGTTTGTTGTTATAGCCACAAAAACACATAAGTTGCTTGTTGTTATAGCCACAAAAAGCACATAAGTTGAATTGATGTGGGAGCTCCAAATAGTGTTTTGTTGTTATAGCCACAAAAACACACAAGTTGAGTTGATGTCCTGGGAGCTTCAAGTTACGTTTTATTGTCATAACCAAATCTTCCAAGCCGACGAAAAAAAAATCAAAGTTGTGTTTGATTGTCATAACAATGTCCCATCCTAGCTTGAATGAATCTTTTCAGACTCCTGGGCTTCTGTAGCATAAACAAGAAAAGGTCCATAATTTATAAATACTTGAATGGAATTAAAATTCATGAATAAGTCCACATCACACAAAAATAAATAGTAGACAAAATGGCAAACCAAAACTGCATAAAAGCCATTAAACAACATTTGAGGATGTTAAATTCCCTGTTTTATTCCCTTCTTGTGCATTGCTGGTTTGAGAGGCAATAGATTCTTGAAAAAGCTAAATGGAGAAGTTGAGAAGAAGTTTCAGGCTTGATCAAAGATCGAAGAGTTCTCGGCTTGCGATGGAGTCTGTTTCTTTAGAATGCGCGGCGGTGACATGCTACAAGAGGCTTTCGCAATCGATGAGGTTTGCAGACGAGCCGGAATTGCAGTGGAGATCGAAATCATTGAGAAGTTTTTGTATAGTATTCTCTAGAAAAGATCACAGCAATGTTAAAAAATTTTCTATCAATAAGAAGACCAAAGAGAAGAAAAAATTGCCGAAAAAGAATATCTGCATATATGAAATAGCTTTCAGAATTCTATCAATTCTCTGCAGCTATGTTGTCATTTATGTATTCATATGAAGAATAAATTGGGAAGTTTTCAGCTTGTATATAGCGGAATAGAGTTCGAACTAATCATAATTTTCATCGATAGAGAATTTTGTTGCCTATTGTTTACAAATGATTTATGTAAACTAAGTGAATTATCGACAAATTCAGTCCTATCAACATCATTAGAACTTAAAAAAATACATAAGCATAGAGAACTAATGAGAAAAGATGATGACAATATACAATTAACATAATAATCTAGCATTTGGTGTAGTGGTTTCATGAAGCATAATTGCCAACAAGAATAAACCAAATAAAGTATTCAAGAGACCAATTTGATCATCTTGCAATTTGATTTCCAATTCCACATGTAATGTAATAACTTAGCATGCAAATAAGAAGAGATGATGATGATGATGATGATAATATACAATTAATCAATATGATCTTCTTGCATTTGGGGTAGTTACTTCATAAACAAATTTCTTTCGGTATTTTGCTGAATCATTGAACATTTAATGTTCCATTAGCAATCACAAACACCAAATAAATGATTCTGCAGAAAAATTCAATCAATTTCCAATTTGATTTCCATTAGAAATCAAACATAAACAAAAAGAGTCTTCAGCAGAGGCCAATTCAATAAGCATCCAATCTGAATCCCAAAATTAAGCAGAGAAGATGAGAATATAAAACAAATTACAGAACTAGAGCATGTCCAAATTAGCAAATATGAGAACATACAATTAATTAACACATTTGATTTCAAATTCATTCACAAACAGAGTAACAAAGGATTAAGCAGATAAATTCAATCAACTTCAAATCATGCACTAATGAGCAAAGATGATAAAAACATACAATCAATCAACAAATTCATTGAACATTTTGCAACAACTCATTGCTTTGCTATACATTGCACATGAAATGCATGTCTATAAATCCAAATGTGCATGAAAATGCATCATTAATTATCCTAAAAATCTAGCATTTGATACAGTACCATAAATTTCAACTAACACTTAAAGAAAACACAAAGAAACATAGAAGAATCTATTGATACAAGACCTTGAACACAAGAAAAATGGAGCAATGGAGATTGATTTGGGAACAAAGAGTGGAGCATGCTCACCAAGCCCACAAGGGCCTGCTGAGATGTGTGGGTAAATGGCCCGGCCCAAAAGTTCTAATTTTTTTTTTAACTATTTAATCATGTTAAATGTTTAAAAAATTCTTTTAAAATATTAACTAAATTATATGAGTATATATATATATATATTTATATATATATTAATTATAAATGCTTTCATGTAAGCACAAAGGCTATATATTAAACATTCTATAAAATGTTAGTAGCTACTTCGGATTTTTTTTAATTATATTATATATATATATATAATTAATATAAATGTATCGATGTCCACAAATAACTTATTATATATATATTGGTTTTTGACCCACCGGTTTTCAAAAATCATGGACTCTAAACTAATTTGGTCTTGAGATCCTATAAAAGTTAGATCTTCGGAATAGGTATTTTTTGCATGAAATAAAAATTTAAATTTAAATTTAAAATTATTTACTTAAGCAAATAAGTTTTTACTATTTGAACCAATTTTTATTGGGTTTATTAAAATTTATAAGAAAAAGGATAAATAAGTAAATTTCTTAAGAACATAACAAACATAAATTAAAAACTACCCAATTGCAATCTAATGATCTACCAACCTTGTTTTTCACTATAATTTGGCTACCAAGCAAGTCATGCAAATAAATATAAAGCATACATGAAGACTTGGGAAGAATTTTGAAGTTGGTGTTGGTCTTAAAACAACATTTTAAATATATATATAGAGCACTAGTTATCTACAAATGTTCTTAGATAACAAATTAAAAGCCTTTCGCATTCGTAGATCAGTCATCCCACGTACTTTGTGGGATTTAATATTATAAAATATAATAAACAATACTTGATGTATTGATAGCAGTTGGATTATTGATCCAAATATTGTAATCTAGACCGGTTAATCTCATTTACACTCTCCCACCTACACTTATCCATTCTCAGTACAAGTACAAAGATTTTAGCACTGTTTTATATTCCTGTTTTACTCTTTTCTCATCCTCCTTTTATGTCGGTTTCTTTTTTTGCTATATTTTTAGTGTCTGTAGTTTATCTTTTATGTCGTTTTTTTATATTTTTTTAGTGTATGTAGTTTATATAGGGTGTATATATATATATATGTATATATATAATACCGGTAGTTTACGTTTTGCCAACATATATAAATATGTATTTCTTTTTATTTTTTTTGTGATTACTAAATATTGTGATTTAAATCATTATTAAACTTAAAATATGGTCACTGTTTGTTTTAATCAATGTAAAGTGAAAGCATATAATATATTAATTTCAACTTTTAAAACAGATAAATTTATCTGTTGTGATTTTAATCACACTTGATTTAAAAGCATAATTGTGATTCCACTTTAACCAAAGGATGAAAATAAACATAATAATTCAGAAGTAAAAGTTGAGGCCTTTTTTTTAAAGGTTTAAAGATTAAAACAAATAATGACCTTGCTTAAAGGCAACCAGTAACTTTAATTCTTTAGACAAATTTACCTATAAGTCCTTACAAATTTACAACATTCTCGTTCAGTCTCTTTGATATTTTTTAAAACTTTTTAACCCTTCATTATTTTTTATAAATTTTGGATCATCTTAATTTTTATACATCCCCTGTAAGGCATGAGTTTATCCTCTCACGGCCATCACACAAGTGCACTCGTTAACAAGCAAGACCAAAGATAGTTTAGTTATTTTATATAAATTTGGATTTAAATGTAAATGGTTTGCAAATTTGGATGTTTTAGGAATATAAAATTTTGAAATTTTTTTAATGAAATAGGAAGAGTGGGATGGGATGTTACGTTGCTTTTTATTATTTTTTAAAAAATTAATTTTATAGATGACTTCAAAGTCATGCCATCGGGTAGAGTTGTTAATGAACCAATATTTTATTATATATGTATATCTCTCGTGATTATAAATATATATATATATATATATATATATATATTCGTTTCATATAAATCTTTAGGGAATTGAGATTTTTATGAGTATCTTTTCACAAGTTATTCCACTTAATTTATTTAAACAAATAATTGGAATAATTTTTTTTTAATATTTTCATTAAAATATTAAAATTTGACTTTAAATTTATAATATCTTAAAAACCTTTATTAAAGCATAATTATATGAGATTAATGTATCATAATAAGAATTGAGAATCCAAAATCTGATTTTTATATTCAATATTTATTAGCGAAAAAATACAGGTAAATCTAGGTAGAATTATTGATGGCTTGACCAGTGACCTCCAATGGTACATTTACAATAATGAATATTAAATTTAAGTTTAAATGTGGAAGGTATTAATTAAATACTTGTAAAAAAAAGTAAATACATTTTTTTATGAAAATAAATGCAATTCTATTATACGGAATATGCATTTATTAATAATTTACTAATTTTACCACTCGAAAGATGTTTGTAGAAGAAGATTCATTACTGAAGTTCTAAATACGTCAAATTTAAATATATGATTGTGAGTACAGACTCATAGCCAAAACTCTATACCAATCAAGTGAAGACGTATGGAATATACACTTTTTGATGGTACGTATCATGTTCCGGGGTATATGTCATTGTATTCACTAGTTAAAAAAAATATTAATTTGAAAATAAATTTAGTTATATAACTAATTGTTTGCTTTATATTCACTAGAACGGCAACCACAAACTTAACGACAACACCAATTTGAAGGGTAATTTCGTCCATTCAGCACAAAATGACAAATTTAAAAAAAAAAAAGCTAATTTTTTTTAAAGCTGCCACCTTGAGTGTTAGACTAGACAGTGGCATATTTGTAATTTTATTCAAAAGTTGTGCCTTATTTCTCTTTATTCTTTTTCTTTTCAAAAAGAGAATTTTATTCCATACCCCCTATAAAAACTTAAAATTAATTTCTTGTTATAAATTGTCACTCTCTAGCACTATGAAAGAGAACTAGAAGGGACTAATAATTAATTTTATACTCCATAACGCGCCTATTTATAGCACATTTCTTTTTTAAAAGATCCCTAAAAAATTAAAATCTTTTATCTATTCATGATTAGGACAACAAACCAACGGACAGAAATCAGAATAGATTTTTTAAATACCCCTAAACATTCAACTATTTATTAAGAATATATAATTATATATATATAATTAATAATACATCAACGGTTGTTTGACCTACTGATACCAAGTCTTTACACAAGATATTGTTGAGCTTATAAGTGCACTCCAAATCTGTATTCATTTATGATTTAAACTTTAAATAGTTTATCGCCTAATGTCAAAAAACAATTAATAATTAAATTTATAACTCTTATGACTTAGAATATAAGCAAATAAAAAAGTGTGAAAAGGGTCTATACGCACAAAATAATAATAATAATTTGGGAAAGAAAAAGCTTTGTTTACTTTCTTTTTTAAAAAGAATTTCTTACTTATTACTCTTGAAAAATCAAAATCTTTTTTTCTATGCATGATTATGAAGAAAAGACTTTTCGCAAAAAAGTTCCTACAAATTCAACTATTTTGATAAGAATGCTTTAAAGATTAATTCTTTTTGCTAATCACTTAATATTTACTTAATTAAATCTATAAAACTTTAATTCGATTTTGATTTATACGAAAATTTTCATTGTAATTGATATTATTAAAAATATTTTTTTATAGAAATAAAATACACACTCATATATTTTAGGGGTTAAATAAAAAATTGAATAAAATTTTAATTTTAAAATATAAAAATTAAAGGAACAATAAGTAATTTTGATGAACTGAGGGACTAAATCGAATTTTGTCATTATAGTCGATGACTTGATACTATATATATTAAACAAATAAATTTTACAATTTAGAAATAAAAAATATGTCCCACACACACATATATTCTAGGCATTAAATAAAGATTGATAAAAAATTTAAAAATAATTATCCTTAAGTAGATTATTATTTGAATGATAAAAAAAGAGTGACTGAAAATTTAAAAATAATAATCGTTACTGGATCAAATTTTTTTTGTCATCAATATTGTTATAATACTATATAATAACATAATAATACTGTTCATTAAGTCTTCTGTCAGAAAAAATCTTATTTTTTTCTCTAGTTGGGTTAATAAAATTTTGGGGAGTTGATAGACTATTGTAATTAGTGCATTACAGTATTTATTTTTTGACAATTTCTTATTATTATTATTATTTTTTTTTGAAAAAAAGGGCGACAAAGCGCTTATCTTTTTATGGTGTATGAGTTAGTTGCGAAAATCACTAATAAGTTAATTCCTCCAATAATTATTCGAAACTTTTCACCAGTGCTTTGCACGCCATACGAGAGATTTAATTTGGTACCACTAACCACTTGAACCTAATAGCTTTGCTTTTGATAACCTCTTTGTTGGACTAAGATTGTAGTTTTTGTAAAAAAAACTAGGTATTTTTTCGGCTTCGCATCAGAGAATTTAAAATTTTGTGAGAAGTTTTGAAGAAATATCATATATATATATATATATATAATAATATAATTAAACAACTTCTATTATAAAAACTATTTTATACTTTAGATTTTCAATGTGTTATGAGATTTATTATATAAATAATTAAATATAATTAATATTTTTAATTATTAATATTATAAATAATATAAATAAAAATTTAAATATTATTTAAAAAATATTAAAATTATTTTTAAAAAAATTACTTTTAGAGCTTTTTATACATCTACTTTAATAATATGTATAGATAATAAATAAATAAATAAATAAATAAAGGATCTATGAGTAATATTGAAAAAATGAGGGACTCTAAATCGAAAAAATTGAACATCAATCACTATCAAACTATAACGTTCGTTATTCCGAGTAATCATTTTAATCACGCTTGCAGCGCAAGCTTTCAAACCACCGCTCCCTTTCGCGCACCATCGTCTTTATCTTCTCCAAACTCTCCCTCACCGACGACCCAAACCCTCGCCGGAGATGGCCGCCGATGAGCCCGATTGGGCCCTCACGGCCAAGACCCACCTGCTCGGCCTCAGGCTTTACGCCATCGTTGGGATCTCCGCTGCAATCATCGTCCTCCTCTTCGTTCTCCTCGTGCTTATCGTATGCCTTCGTTCCACTCATCGACGGGCAACTCGGGTTAAGCATGCTTCCGGCGTGATCCCGATCTCGATGAAGGAGGTTGCTGTCGGTGATCGGAAGGTGTGTTGCTCCTCTGGAGAGGCGTCTTCGTCGTCGTCGGAGGTGAAACCGGTGGTGGGGAAGATGGGGAATATCGGGTGGGGGCGATGGTATACGCTGAGTGAACTGGAGGCTGCTACGAATGCGTTTGACTGCCGGAATATCATTGGCGAGGGCGGCTACGGAGTGGTTTACCGAGGGGTCTTGCCTGATCTCTCCGTGGTAGCCGTCAAGAATCTACTCAATAATAAGTGAGTTTTTCATTTCCATTGGGAAAAGGAAGGTTGAAATTCTCTCTCTCTCTCTGTTTTTTTTATTTTTTTTTTATGGATTATTATGATTGGAGTGGAGAGCTGGTGTGTTATGTGAATTAAGTTTGGAAATTGACCTAAAAATTTAGAACTTTATGTAGATGTACATGGAAATGAGCCAAAGATTTAGTTGTGTTTATGTTCTTGTTTTTGTCGAATTTCACATAATAAAATTGAGAAAATTTCCATTCATTGTGGTGTAGTATTCTGTTTTTTGGATGAATTATCGAAATTGGAATGGAGTGATATGTTTTGTATGAATTAACTTTGAAAAATGAAAGCATTTTGAAATTAGAACTCCATGGATATTTGTATTGAGATGAGCCAGGGATTTAGTTATTTGTACTTTTGAAGTTCACACGATGCTAGGAAATTTTGGCTTAATGCAAGAAAAAATAAATAAGGTTTGTCATGTATAACACTCTAGTTTCTATGTTTTGAAAAGCTTTAGCTTAATCTCTAAAGTCAGTATGCTTTGCACATGCATTCTTTTGCGCCTATCTAGCTCAAGTCAAGTCCACATTGATGACTTATAGGCGATTTTTATTTTGAACTTCTAGTCTGTAAGTTATTTTGCTCCTTGTTAATCGTTAGCAATATATCTTCAAATGGACTAAATTGTTCAATTTAAAACATAGAGGCACCAAAGAGTTCCTATAAATGAGACTTTTTAAAAAATTTATCTGAAGGAAAAGTGAAATTTAATTTTAAAATAAAAATTTAGATCTTGGGATATATTGGAAATTTGTTTAGCAAGAATTTGAATGCAAATAACTAGGACGGGAAGCTACCATCCATCACTGGCTGTTAACAGAGTAACTGTAAAGCCATAACAAGTAGTATTTCAAAGATCACATTTTGCTATTGAGCTTCAGATTGAGGCTTCCACATGTCTGTGTAGAACTCCTATTCGTGCCTTGTAAATTGGAATTGAATTTTACTCCTCTTGAAGTTGATTACATGTTTTTCACTTTGATGACCGCTTTGGAGGACCATGTTGTAGGGGTCAGGCAGAGAAGGAGTTCAAGGTGGAGGTTGAAGCCATTGGTAAAGTGAGGCATAAGAATCTTGTTGGTCTTCTTGGATATTGTGCTGAATCTGCGAAAAGGTATTCAACAGTTTCCCCTACATTCTATTTTCTTAGGTACATGTTTGGTGTTGAATTTGAAATTCTGCTTTTCAACCCATGCTCATGATGTAGGATGCTTGTATATGAGTTTGTCGATAATGGCACATTGGAGCAGTGGTTACACGGAGATGTTGGGACTTTCAGCCCTCTTACTTGGGATATTAGGATGAAAATTGCGATCGGAACAGCAAAAGGGTCAGTACTGTTTGGTATCCTCTGTCTTTTTAATCCGCTCTGTTGTGTAGGATGATGGCATTTAGCTTTTTTTTCCAGACAGAAACAAAATCATTTTCACAATTGAGTATGCCTTTCCTTCAATTCAACTATTTTGTCATGTTGAGAACACCAGAAAGATTTTTCCTGCTTGTGGATTTTCAATGTTACAGTTCCAAGTAATTTCTTGCTGTAGAGGATTCTTCACGTAAGACTTTATTTATTATTTGTTCAATGGTTGTAGTTAGAAAGTGATTGACCAATCAAATTTACTTTATGTTAAGTGATTTTCTCAAACAAAGTTTTCTTATATATATATGTTTCATTTTTTTTTATTTAATGAAAATTTATTGTGCTCTTCCACTCTCATTAGATTTGATAATATTATTGCAGGATAGCTTATTTACACGAAGGCTTGGAGCCTAAAGTTGTTCACAGGGACATAAAATCTAGCAACATTCTTCTGGACAAGCAATGGAATGCTAAAGTGTCGGATTTTGGACTGGCTAAGCTCTTAGGACCTGAATCCACCTTTGTGACTACACGAGTGATGGGGACTTTTGGGTTTGTTCTCCATCATGTTCTTTCCTTTTTATGGTTGTTCCTTAATTCTGCTTTTAATAGATTCAAGATTAAAGGTACCATTGCTACTTTTAAGAGCATTGATAATGGATTATTCACTCTTGCTATCTAATAACCATGATGAATTTGTGATGTGCATCCTTCATTGTTTGCATAGGTATGTTTCCCCTGAATATGCAAGCACAGGCATGCTTAATGAGGCAAGTGATATTTATAGTTTTGGAGTTTCTATTGATGGAGATCATTTCAGGAAGAAACCCTGTTGATTACGGAAGACCAGTTGGGGAGGTAAGGCATAATAAGATGGATCCCTTGATCAAAATGGCTATATCCACATTCCAACATATGGCCTACCAACTTGACTGTTTTGCAGGTAAATTTGGTGGAGTGGTTCAAGGGGATGATTGGGAGGCGGCAAGGTGAAGAAGTGCTGGATCCATTAATTGAAGTAAAGCCACCACCAAGAGCTTTGAAGAGGGTATTACTTATTTGTCTCCGTTGTGTAGATTCAGATGCTCATATGCGCCCGAAGATGGGTCAAATTGTACACATGCTTGAAGGAGATGAGTTCCCTTTCCGAACAGTGAGTCTGTATGCCACAGCCTTTTCTTGTTTTCTGTTCAATCAATATCATTCTTGATTCATTTCATTTCAATCCTATATGCTATGATTATACATTGCTTGATTTGCCTGCAATGGCCATAGTTGTCAAATGTGATGTAAGTATATTGGTGCCCAATCCACATCAGTGTTGATTCCTTACCATAATATATTGCTTCTATGTAATTCACTAATTACCCTGGCTTTCAAACATGTTTAGTCTTCCAGTCATTAAACACATTATTTCTCAGGCAGACAAGTTAAGTTATTGATGTTTTACATATTTAATTTTAGGTAATATATGGGTGTCAAAGCCGCACATGTTTTCATGCTTCTTCGAATATTCACCTTTAACTTAAAACCCTGAATACTTGGAACTGATTTAACTGATGTTTGTTTGCTTATTGAAAACTAGTAATGCATTGCTTACCGGTTAAGATTTTAACAGTATGCATGTCAACTTCTATATTTATTTTACATCGACTTGTATATATGCATGAAGAGCTGCATATTTCATGTGTTTCTTTGTATGTATACATTGCAGAACATCTTGAAATTGAGGTTCCATAATTGTTCCTTTTCAGCTACCCCTCTTGAAACTCACTAAACTATTCTCTATCCTTAATATCCAGAAATTAAGTTCATGTTATGACAGTGTGATATTCTCTTTCACAGGATCAAAGATCAACAAGAGCAGGAGAGATAATAAGTTCACCAAATGCATGCTCAACTGACATTAAAGAATCACAAAAAGCTGGGGATACTAATGAAGAAAGGCTAATGTGGAGATGATACACAGGTAATTCAAGGCAATTAGATTATTTTTCAGCTCTGTATATTTTTTTTACTGTTTAAATGGTTTTTTCCTCACTTTTCTCCTGTAATATTACTACTGCTGAAACTCTTTACAATGTAATCCCTTAATTATGCTTACAAAATCATAAATGACCACCCTCTTTCCTTTGATCACAGTACTTGAGACTACCTTATGAATTGTAACCAATTTTTGTTGGCCCATGATAAATTTAAGGATACTAACGATGACAAGAAGACGTACTATGCCAGAGAAGGACACTGATTTGGTACATTTAGAATTGAGTGTATAAGTCTCAGTCTTTATATTTCTGAACATTAGTTCCTTGGATTAAATTCAGATTAGATAATATGATTTGCATTATGGTGGATAGATATGAAAATTTTTTTAGTGCTGTGCTTCTATGCTTTAAGATCTCAGGGTGACAGTATTGAGGGAAGAACTAAGAAGCTCTAGTTTTAAAAAATTAGAGTCAAGAAAATTCATGATTTATTTAAGAATGGAGCTGTGAATGGGGAAAAATAGAGATGGATAAGAGGAGGAAAAAATGTAATATATTAAAATAAATCAAACTTGTATATTGATTTGTCTATGTTCAAACATAGGATGTCTATTAATAATAATATCTACTCAAAAGCATGGCGACACAATTCATATGGAAAATTAAACATAGTTAAAAAAGAAAAATTAGTGAAGAGGATCATGTGATGAAGTGGAAAAGCCGAAAAGGAGGAGTTCTGTTCATGGGGTTTGTAAGTATAATGCTGATTGCTGAAGTTTTTCTGGCAGAACCTCCACAATATTAGACAAAGCACAAACAAACAGTTAAAATACAACACCTACTTGTTATGTCTGTATGTACAAATAATTTCTTCTTAATGAAATTTTTAAGGACAATACTAAGAAATTCTCGAACTCGTAATAAACATGCGTCTGTCAGGTCTAAATTCAAGATTCATTAGTGCGACGAGATGATCACGGAGGTTGATCAAAGATATGCATCAAAAGTTTTAGAATATCTAATGTTCTTGAGTTATTAGGTTGCAGGTTGTGAGATAACATGGAGTTGATGTAGTTTTAATAAGCGTAGTTAATTAACATAGTTTATTTCAAAATATTTCCATGTGACTACTACATATCATATAGTCTAATATGCTGAAGAGAATACTAAAGAAATTCAATTTACTTTTTATAATATGCTAAGCAAATTATAAGGTGAGAAAAAAAATTGAAACTGTATTACTGCAAATTTATTTCATAATTATTTCTCCTTCCTTTGTAATATGTCTTACCAATAAAGTTGTTAACTATAAATTTATATTAAAATCAGTTAATTAAAATACATTTTGGCATGAGATATCAAACAGTTGTTTTTTATTTATTTATTATATTTTTTAAAAATGTGGATAAGTCTTTCATGTGGAAGTTCAAGTGTCAAAACATTTTGATTTATTGCCAAGTTACTTTTGAGTAAACGCATGTAAACAGGCATATATATATATATTTATATAGGAGTTGAAAGATTTATTTACCAATAATTTTCTGGTGAAATGTGAGTGTCTAGTAAAACAGACAGTTTACTGAAGGTTTTTAAAATTTATATTAATATATTCTGCATAGATTATGTACACAAGGTAAAATTTTCATTTCATTTTAAATTTTTTAATAAATTATTGGTTGGTTAGGGTTTTTGTTTTTGTCTTTTGCATACGTTCTCTTATGATAAAATGTAATTTTTAAAAACTAAAATTCATATTAAGTAATAATTACATGCTTTTACAAAACTACATACACAATTGAATACAATATGTATATAAAATAATCAAATAAGTTTTTTTTCACGAAATTTTGACGAGATAAGTTAACAGTGAGTGTGCATAGACGTAAAATTAACATCTCAATATATTTATGTTTATTTTATATCAGTTGAGGTTCAAATTAATTTATTTATTTTTTTAAAATACAAAAACTCTATATAGACCACCTAGTGTCAGTGACTCAGTGGTTCAAAAGATTATTGGCCAAATAAGTTATTTTTACATTTAAAAATGATAATTTTGAAATCAACTCATAATCAGAAGGAGTTCATAAATACATACCTGTGGTACAAGGGCATGTTCTTGCTTTTCTACGTAAAAGTTTTTACATCAGTAAAAATATAAGTAAATTCCACACCTATCTACCATATAACGAGTAGGATAACTTACCCGGTCTACTCTAATTCTAATAAAAAAGATTAGTAAAATGTTTAAAAAATAAACATGTATTAGACTAATAAAAAAATGATAAAATGTAAAAAAAATACAAATGTGCCCACAACAATAGCTTTTTTTTGGTTGGATAATTTAGGTCCGTTTGATAAACAAAATTTCAAGGGACAATACAGGATAACTTCTATTGTTATTTGTTTGATTTACAAATAGAGGTGAGGGTATAATATAAATCATCAATTTGGTATAGCACAACTTAATTTTTTGTACCGTCAAAACAATGGTACAAAAATTTTAGCGAAGTACAGTGATAATTTAATGACAAAATTGTCCCTATTTAAAATTAAAAATTACACTAATGCATTACAGAGGTGATAACATGATTTGTTTTATTTATTTATTTATTTGTTTGTTTTGTAAAATTAAGATTTTAATGAAAGTTTGTTTGTCGATTGGATGTTTTTAAAATTACGTTGATTTTTTTTAATTTGTTGTTGTGTTTTTGGGCGTTATAAAATTTGATAAGATTTTCATAAAATATTATTATATTTTTATTAAAAAAATAAATATAAAATAGTAAAAATGTATTATTGTAATTTACTATTTTGTGTTTTGTATTTATGCAAATCAAACACTAACACAACACAAAAAAATTGTACTGTACAATGAAAATCAAATATAGAACAACACAAACATTTGTGTTGTATTTTAAAACTGTTTGTATTGTGTTGTATTGCTTATATTGTTTTCGTTAATGAATCAAACGGGCCCTTTAACTCACATACGGAAAATAGAAGATTTAACTTTTTTTTTATTATGTGATTTAAATTTTAATAAAATAATAAAAAAAATAT
Organism: Dioscorea cayenensis subsp. rotundata; assembly: GCF_009730915.1. Lineage (NCBI taxonomy): Eukaryota > Viridiplantae > Streptophyta > Magnoliopsida > Dioscoreales > Dioscoreaceae > Dioscorea > Dioscorea cayenensis. The sequence goes on along the minus strand of NC_052472.1, from coordinate 945,270 downwards.
GTTTGGGGTCGTTTATCAATATTGTCAATGAAAAAAAAAAAATAGACACGCACCTCATCACTGAGTATTGTTCTTATGGAAAAAATTTCTATATTAAAACTTTTAGATAGTGTTTAAATAGGGAAGAAAATGATGGTTCGATTATATAGTGTTTAAATGACTTAAATTTTCATTTATTTGGGCCTAAATCCATTAATAAGCTAATCCTTCTAGAGGTGCCATTACTTTTAATTTTTAATTAAGACATTAATCAATATGAACTTTTAATTCAAATTCAGTTAAAGCTTAGGATGCTTGACTCTTAATCCATACCTAACGAATTCTTTTTATTTCCTTGTCTAACTACCACGTTGGATTAATCATTGTGTGTGTTTTATATGGAGGAAATCCATTGGATTTATATAAAAATATCACTCCTTTCTAATCTAACTTTTGACCTTATTTATGACAAATATATTATTCCACAAATTCTTTATGAACACGTGTGCAACCCAAAAGAATAAATTTTAATTTTTTTTTTTTACTTTTATTTTATTTTATTTTTAAATACAATCATATTTTTGCTCTTCATCATTAAATTATTATCTAAATTAATATTATTAAAAATATTTTTTTTAAACAAATGAGTCATGCATGTATAGTCATATATTCTCGCTTGATCGGTACAGAAATTGAGTTACAAACTTATATTTACATCTGAAATTTTTTTCGCACTTACTATTTCTAGCCAGTTTTTTATTTGAGTAATGAAATTTTCACAACAATATTTTTCGCATTATGACCAATGTTATTTAAATAAAAATATTTTTTATTAAAATTATTTTAAAATGTATTATTTATGAATGACTAATAATAAAAATTTAGATATAATTTATCTAACAATTTTTAAATTTTTAAAATTATATTTTTTTATTAATATACTTTTAAATTTGTAAATTTTTAGTTCTTCAACTATTTTAATCGAGTTATATCAGTTTTTTATAAAAACAGAAAAGAATTGAGATAACTAAATTAAAATAATAGAAATACTAAAATGTTAGTATTTAAGTAGAAAAGAGTTTAAAAATAAATTTAAAAAACATAGATAGACAGTTGATGAGGAGTTCAATTTGCATGATTTGAGAATTAAATAACCCCTGTTTTTTTGATCTATCATCAGACTGTCACATATCTTATTTTTTTTTTATTATAATTAATTTTTTTATGTAGACACGTGATATTATATGATCGGTGAGAATGAGGGACTTGCCTGGTTCTCAAAGCAGACAAGTTGAGCTCGTTGATTGATGAGGGGCATTATACCTAAAATTTGTAAGAGGGACTTTTAAGTCATTTCATTTCAAAACAAAGATCAGATCAGATCATAAAGTAAGTGGATCTGTACCCAATCTCAATGCACACCCTCCCCCAATCCGCCACGTGTCACAATCTAAAAGCAGATCAGAAGCGATGAGATTTCGACGACGTAGCGTAACATCACCACAAGGAAACACAAACCCAAAAAAAAAAATCGATCTAATGAACACCATCCAACCAATCAAAATTATTCACTCGGATCGATGACGTGGCATAAAAATTTCAAATCCGCGCGCAAATACCCTCTCACGATTCGTTTTCATCCCTTCGATTCGTTTCGCGATTTCTCACATCCTTTTCTCTTCTTATCATCGTCCCTCTCTTTCTCATTCTCAAACCCTAACCCTAACCCTAGCGCCGCTGAGAAGGTGAGCTTCCCCTTGTGATTCGCATCGTTTTGTTTGGGTTTTTCTATGGATTTGTCACCGATCTTTTGGTTTTTGATGTAGTTTTTGCGATGAAAGGCGGGAAATCGAAGGCGGACACGTCGAAGAAGTCCGAAACGAAGTAATTTCGCTTTTGATTGATGGATTTATTGTTTTTTTTTGATTTGGAGGTGGTTGTTGTTTGGGATCTGATGGATTTGGGTTTTGGATTGTTGAATCGTAGGTTGTCGGTGAAGAGGAAGGGATCCAAGGCGCCGCAGAAGCCGGCGAAAAGGGAGAAGGCTGGGAAGGATCCTAACAAGCCCAAGAGGCCACCCAGCGCCTTCTTCGTCTTCATGTGAGTCGATTTCTCGTCGATCTTCTTCAATTTTTATCCCCAATTTTGTTGATCTATGGTTACTGTGATCTCAGGGAGGAGTTCAGGAAATCATACAAAGAGAAAAACCCTAACGTGAACAAGGTCGCCGTTGTAAGTATTAATTTGCACCAATCCAGATCTATTGAATCTCGTTCTCCTCTTCCCTCAAATTCCTTGTCCTCTTCCGTGGATTCGTCATCTAACACGAATTTTTTCAACCGAAATTCCTGTAGATAGGGAAAGCTGGTGGCGAGAAGTGGAAATCCCTGTCCACAGTGGTGAGTTTCTCCGCTTTTCCCTTCCAAATTTCACTTATCAAATTTTTATCGCATCATTGATGCATTTGTCAAAATTTCGCTATTTTGGAAAAAAAAAATTCCCCAAAATTCCCTAAAAAATTCATTTTTTTTATCACATCATTGAAGCATATCTCAGATATTCGCTATTTTGGAATATCAGGAAAAGGGTCCATATGAAGCCAAAGCCGCAAAATTGAAGACAGAGTATAACAAGAAGATGGATGCCTATAATAATCAGGTGCTTAATCTTGTGATTAGTTTGTCCTTAATTACAATTAGCTTACTTTTTAATCTCTGTTATTAGAGCGAGAGTGGAAACAACGCCGCCGATGACGAAGAAGAGACATCTGATAAGTCAAAGTCTGAAGTCAACGATGAAGATAACGAGGATGAAGAAGAAGAGAGTGGCGAGGTGCGTAGTTTTGCTCTTTTACCCTCCTTTTCTTGATAATTACTCGTTTTTTTTCCTTTAATCCTCTTACAAGAAATATAGATTAATGCACACTTGATCTTTCAACTTCATCTAAAAATTTATTGTGGCTTTGAGAAAAAGAAAAGAAAAAAATTAAATTGAGAGCAAAATTGCTTTTTGTTTTTAGTTTAGTAGTTATTCGTGCAATGCAACTGTGTTTGATATGGTTCAGAATTATAACTGCATTTAAACCTAATTACGTGTTCTTTTGCTTTAGTTCTCTTAAGAAAGTATGGATTAACGCACACTTGATCTTTCAACTTCATCTAAAAATTTATTTTGGCATTGAGAAAAAGAAAAGAAAAAATTAAATTGAGATCAAAATTGGTTTTTTTGTTTTTAGTTGAGTGCTTATTCTTGCAATATGCAACTGTGTTTGTGTTTGATATGGTTCAGAATTATAACTGCATTTAAACTCAAAGAAACAACTTTGTGGTTGTTTGCATGCTGTTTATGCTGTTGAAATGGGATTTCAGGATGAAGATGATGATGAATGAGATGGACGAGGATAAGAGGGACGAAGTAGCAGGCCTTGTTGCAGGGTTGGTTATCTTTTTATAATTTGGAAAGCTTTAGGAAAAATAGAAAAAAAAAACAAAAAAAAGATGGACCTTTTCTTACTTCGTCTTCTTGTCCTGAATGTGATGATATTATATATATATCAGTTTGGATGGTTGGGTGGTTCTCTGATAATGGCAAACTATGTTTTGGAGTAGTTTGGTGGGTAATGGATGTATTTTCAGGGCACTTCTTGCAGAGGACTTTGTGTAGTTAAAAAAAAAAAAAAATATCGTTCTGACTAATTCTACTAGTTCTTCTCTGAAATGTCTTTTTGTCTTTTATTCTCTTCTATATTTGTGCAAGCATTGTTTTTCTTATTCAAGTAGTTATTTTGGAGTGTTTGGAATTCTATTGGTTTCGGTTGGTTGAGTTTGAAATGATTGTTATATGTGTGTGTTTTAAGCTTGTGAATGTTATTTTGGGTGTTTTGTTTTAAAATTGTTATAGTTGTATCTATTAAGTACTCTCCAATTCATTTTGTTGCTTTCTGTTCTTGGAATTGTAAAGTGTTGCCTATCATTATTAGTAGATTAGATTGTTCCCTCCATTTCGAGATGCAAGTTGTTTAAAGATTTTTGTAGGATTGATTATATATTGCTTTAAATTATTTTTTAAAATAAATCAAATTATTGATCTATGCACATTTTGAAATTTTAATTTTCTTATAATTTTTGTTGGGATTATGAACAATAAAAAATTTGATGAAAAGTAAAATTTTTAAAAAATAAATAAACAAATGTTATTGAGTAATAGGCAATGTGAGCCAGCGTCGGAGGCTACATTGGTGTTTATGTACAAAATGTTACTTGACACCCTTTAAACCAACATATTCAGGAAATCTCTACGGCACCGGATTAAAATAGGGAAGGAAAGATTAAACCCAGTATTGATAAAAATTATACACAAAAAGCTCATATATATATATATATATATATATATATATTGGTTAAGAGTGCTGTACAAAAGAGGGGTCCAAGACCAAGTGAGGAGGTGGGTGTGTGTATATGTTTTACTTTCTATCACGTTGGACACTACGTAGAACTTGTTTGGTCATGGATGAGAATGACTGAGCACTGGCTTGCATCTCTGATGTCTTCGTTTCAATAGCCTGTCAACAAAATCATATATTAATACAACTTCAACTTAATAATTATTAATAATAATGGCCAATAATTTCAATGAAAATTCAACCTGTCTTTTATTATTCAACATTATAGAGAATATGTAAACAATGTCTAATGTGGGTGAGAATGACATGCCATAGTATCACCATATATTTATCACATACACATATAAGACAAAAAGGTAGATCTTGTTTTCCTAAAATTGTGGGTGATTGTTTTATTTTTTCCCCTGATAAGGACAAAGACATAACCGTATAATTAAAAAAATGACAAAATTCAAAGGGACCAACTCTTTTAACTCTCTTCATGCCCTGCATGATAGATGCTAAAAGTGCAGAGTTGTCCTTTTTTGCCCTTCTACTAGATAGAGCTCCTCTACAAAAATTTATTTTATAAATTTCTTTGGCTATTTCTAAACAATATTTGGAATGATATTATGAGACTTATGACTATTGAGTGAGTATTGACAAACCATAAGCAAGATTAAACCAATTCTTGTCATTTCAATCCTAAGAAAACTAACTGATAAAATAATAGGTCATAGGAGAGAAGCATTTGCAAGAATTAAAAATTATCAAATTCAAAGTAGTAGCAGGATGCTATTTATGACTGAAAAATCACAATCTCTGCAGAAAAAAGGCATCCTATATGCACATCAACAAACATCTACCTAATTCCCTTGTTCAGAAAAGCCAAGAAGAGTATAATCAAATCAATTTGTCTCTGCCACCCATCTACCAAACTTTGTCAACTTTAGTAAAAGGAAAAATATGATTGAACAAGATTTGAAATCGATCCTTTGTGCCACTTCTTAGTTAAACATTTTACTTTTTTTTTTTTTTACTTTACTAATGTCATAAAGGACTTCCCAATTCAAACATTTCTATTTCTGAATCAAGAAAAATCTGACATTATGTAAAGATCATGGCGATTGAGTAGTTACCTTAAGCTTATTAACATTCTCACTCAGTTTACTAGCTGCAACTGTCGGAACACTTGATTCCTGCATCATGAAATAAAGCACAATAAAATACATGCATCTGATTATATTTGCACATGTCACAGAAGTGCATCGAAGAGGAAATAATTGACAATTTGCAGGGTTAAAAGAGCTAAAACATCATGTAGAATGCATAAATGAATTTGTCCCAAACCACATGTAGAAGTACAAACCAATACACAACTCATATTCATTATATGCGGTATGATTAGCATCATCCTAAGGTCCATTGCAAACTATACTAAGATTTTAAAAAAATTGCACGGCAAACTAAGATTGAGAATGGAGAATTTTCAGCATACCAAAAATTTCAAAAGCAACCAATCAGGTCTTGTGACTCTTATGCAAAATTCCTAATCATTTCTTAGGTCCCAGTTGTTCACCAGTTATGTTTCTTTCGTGCCATCTTTATTTATTTGGGGTCTTAAGTTTCAGTTGAGGATATTAAGCCCATCTTTTTCAGTAACACTGCTAATGGAATGATAAGTGCATCACAAAAAATAATAAGAAATAACAATGGATTCTTCGGACAAAAAAAGTCAGGAGCAGCAGCAACAGGTGAAGTGTTTGTTTTGTATACTAATATTATGTTATCTTGTTAAATAAAAATCATCCTAACAAAGACTACCAGTTGAAAAATGAGTGCAAAACATAGATAAAGGTAGTTTGACAACCTATGATAACCTGGTATTACTTTTTTATGAGACTTCTGGGCAAGTCAGAGGACACTAACTTTGAAATTGAAAAATTGTCACACTAATGAAATACTTACATTGTTTACTGAATATCCATATTTTCTCTTGATCAAATCAACAGCACCAACTGCCTTGCCATCTTCATTGTCTTCTATATTTTGATTCACCTTTTCATCCTTCTTAGGCTTCAGTTTACCTACAAGTGAGGCAATTTAGAATCTTAGATGAAGCATGCTACTGTCCAAAAACCACAAATATATTTCAATATGACCAAACTTAAATCCAGCCACCTTACATGCGCATTCATTCTACCTACAGAACTAAATTATATTTACAATGATACCCTGTATTATATTTACCATGCCAAATCTTTTGATTGAGCAAACCTATATCGGAAAAACATGACAAGGAGACCTATTAGGAGGAATTAGAAACAGACAGTTAACTGACAAGAGAGACTACACTGTATGCACATAAATACCATTCAAACTGAAACAAATACACCTACTAAACCAACCTTTCATTGCCTGAAACTTCTTGCCCAACATTTGTGTATTCAATCCAGCAAAGTTCCTTCCTTTCGGTTTCTCTTGTATGTCATCGAGATCGATATCATCTATACAAGGGAAAATGACAAAAGAGGACTAAGTATACACTTGCAAATGATCAGTTCAAAAGAAGGTACAATGATACCTATATCTAATTCGACATCTTCGTCTTTTACTGAGCAGTGTTTATTTGCATCATCTTGAGGGAAGTTGTCTGTTGAAAAAATGTCAAAATGTTCTTCAGAAGTACCCACACTGAAATTTAAATCATTCGGTTGTTGACTTTGGCTTGACTTGTTTCCTAATAAATCTTTGACCATTGCACCAAATATACCCTGAAATGGCAGTATCTCTTTAGTGATATCAATGCCCACTTTCAAACTTCATAGGCAAGATTAATATATTACCTTTTTCTTTTCCTTCTGAGTGATCATTCCAGTGGAAAGTTCTTCTTGTGCAGTGATCCGATCCTTACTGTATACTTGGATGAGATGCTCCACATGCCTGACAAGTGTTTAGAGCTTAACTTCATCATCTTGCATGAGAAGGATTGCCAATACAATGACTAATAGTGTTTTCTCCAGTTATTTTAGCCATCAAAGGGTATGTATGAGAAAATAATGAAACCTTGTTGTAATGATAAAGAAAATTATTTGCAAAAAATATATAAAGGGAAAGGATGGTTAAAAATATAGGCAACGTTCATAGGATATTTATATGCTTAAGATTGGATAAAGCCTTCATTCAAGAAAATCACAATGTGAATTAAATGAAAAGAACACCTTCACTTGTAACTAACTGAACTATTATCTTAAGCAGCATAGCTAAAACTCAATTCAATCAATAAGAGATTCCTATAAATAATAATAACAATTCAGCCATGTAGATGTACCTATAAACATTGCCCTGAAGCAAAACTGAAAAGAAGATGGCCTCTTGATCGCTATTTACCTATTCCAGTAACAAAAAAGTTGTGAGTGGCTGGTCCTTTTAGAAAGTATTACTTAAAGGACATAACTTTTAGTCTTACCACAATAAGTTCGCCTTCAGATGAAGCACACAGTACAATATTAGAAATTGATTTCAAATCTGAAAACATGCAACTGCTTATTGACGTCTCCTTTAAGAAGGTCAGATCTGGGAGAGATCTGAAAATTAAAATTGATAGACTTTAGATAAATATGAAACAAACATATGTATATTATATGCAGCATAAAGGAAACATAAACATAATAGAAGACAAATAATGATTATGCTACCTTACAAGCTAATAAATGGGAGGAAGCAAGTCCAAATAATCTGAAAATTTATTCTGAGTATCATGTCAAATGCAGAAAAAGGAGATGAATCAAAACTTTAGCAAACTGGACCCATGAAGTAATAGCTGAGATCAAAAGTTGTGTAGTGGAGGACCGGGAATAAAGAATGATCAAACAATGTGAATCAAGTTTTCAAACTTGGATGCTAACTTGTTAGAAGTAAGAAAGGAATGCTAACTCGAAGAAAATGACTTAGGGCAAAATCTGTAACAATGCAAGATTGATATTTAAAGAAATGAACAAAACAATCACTAAGGTAGTTGGATGATCTTGAGATATCCTGGGACATTATCAATCATGAAGGCACAGTTATTAGTTATTACAGGCTTGAGACAGGGCATCAAGTTTAAAAAATTCATGAGTACCCAAGCATACTTGGAATAGTATGCATAATATTTTTTTAAAATTTCCTAAAGGATTATGAATCTACTATTTTCTAGAAAAAGTTAATAAATTCAACATGACAAACAAATGATAGAATTGTGAAAAATACTTCTGATAAAAGAGCTTCTACCTCAACTCCATCTTGCCACTCGCAAAAACAAGTAGAATCCCAACATTGGTAGAGCTGTAAACAATAGATGCATAACAACAGCTACCATTCAACTTCTTCTTAATATACAATTTCTTAATTCCCTGAAATTAACAAGGCAATGTTACCATATTCAAGAAGCTTGTTATAACTGATAAAGAGAGAAATATTACACTCCGGAATATAAAACCACCTGAATTGCATGACTGAAATAGTATAACCTCACAGCCTTTTCAGAACAAACCACTATCAATGGCTCATTGGACATGGGGTCATTAGCAGGTTGATCTTTGCCTAAGTCGCCGTGATCTGTAAGAATATGGAATCATTATCCAGAAGCTCATCCCCTCTAAAGCTTGCTTGGTCAAGTAACAAAAACACAACAAATTCATAACTGCCTAAATTTAATATATATATATATATATATATATCTTGATTGTCCAGCTATTCAGCTGTAAGCCCATTCCAGTGCTTCTTTTCACCATGCATAAATTTAACTAACGATCCTCTATGCATGAAGAAGAAATACCTATACAAACACTTCTGCCTCATGTAATTCTCTTTGGAGCAGGATCCAAGAAAAAAATAATTCAGTATGCAAATGATCCTCTTTATGAAATGCTAGACTATATATATATATATACCTTTGGGAGTTGATAAACTAAGGTCTCAAATTTTAAGATAATTATTAAGATTTTCACTTAAGAAGAAAGAGGACAAGGTAATGACAACAATGACTACCTAAGATATGCATCAATAAAGCTTTTGAGGGTTTCTTAGGATGAATCACCCCTGGGCTCAATACATTTCCAGTATCTTCATCAAGAATCAAAACAGATGAATCTTCCATCCCCACAACCAAGGCATTCTTCTGATAAATATTCTGGTTATACTTCTCGAACTGCAAGGAGTTGATACCCATATATGCTTGACAAGAGAACTGCTTTTGGTATAAAATTGTGGTTCCATTCATGTCAATCATAAAAACCTGAAAAATAAATACATGCAAGTCTAAATTAAGTAGTTAAAAGAGAAACAGATTCATAACAAATTTTATAGCTATATTTTCCAATATAATCATACTAAAAACTCTAATTCTAACAAGTTCAATATTGCTTTATGGACCTGTCTAAGATATATTTATAGCTATACTACCCCATATAATCATCATTAAATACTACAATTCTAACAAGTTCCATATTGCTTTATGGACTTCGCTATTGTATTTAGAGAATTTGGACAACATTTTACTGAAAACCTAGAGCTAGCAAGATGCCAAGACCAACCAACCAGATTAAAATTTTAATATAACAATGAAGACTGAAGGATAATAACCAAATCCACCAGAATACATAAACCTAAGCATGGACATCAAGAAGTTTAGCATAATGTATTCCACAATTGTCAATGTGCATGAAAGGAAGAGAAAAGAAAGCAAATCCTTACATATCCTTTACTTGTACCAATGGCAAGATGTTTGGTATCAGAATTCAGGCTGATCGATTGTATGGCTCCATCAAGTTTAATACAGCAAGTAGTGTAATTACCTCCTTGCTTCGCTGGTGTATAAAAAGGGTAAAGGTGATCAATAAACAAGATAGCTAATGGTCCAATGTGCCAAAATCCAGAATGGGACATTCTGTAGGTGATTTAAAGCTTTTTTTTGACACATGCATTACCAAAACAAACACAAGGCTTGAAATTTTTGAACAAAATTTCAGGTATGCAACTACATCTGACATCTCTTAATATAACATTTGACGAATATTTTACCTTCAATGCCACAAACTTAGTAGAATTAAATGAGCAGCCAAAAGGTAAAAGTTGAAATATATTTTTTGTTTTAAACTTAAAACAACAATTTATTTAACATGTAATCCACAGCACGGCAATTGTAAGTATTTGAATATCATATACAATATATCATAAGCATATTGTTAAAAATTTGTTTTAGAAACTACAAGAACAGCTAGAAACAGCAATGGGGAGTAAATAAGTTACTGTAAAGGGTTTTACAATGTCAATAAAAATCCAATAATCAATACTTCACCATTTTTTAACACAAGATACAAGAAATTGGTGCATGCATATGAAGTACTAACCCTAGAATGATAAACAAGATGGTACATCACTTCAACTGCCATGTACCAATATTAGCAACAACCATCATCATGACTAAATAAATCAGTTACAAATGGCTTTCTGAGTCAATTCTCTTCATTTGCATTAGGGATATATATGAAATGATGACAGCAGGAAAATAGCATGAAATTGTTCAATAATAAAGAGGCACATGCTAAGAACTCATCTATAAAAAATCACCTAGTGGTAAGAAAATCCTCAATCTACTTTTATGGTACAGTCAGAGTAACTATATTTTAGTGAATTATTTGTTGCCAAAGCTACAGCTCTGTTGTCAACGTTATTCACTTATAAAATATAATACTGTCATGCAACATAATGACAACCTCATTTTATAAGATCACATTTTACCAGACTCCAGTTTTGTTGAGTCAGATAACAATGATCTTTTTTGTATGGAAACCCACAATATATATATATATATATATATTTTAAAGACTTATTCCTTGATGGGAAGTTTGACAATTGAAAAATCCATGCTTCAAATATGCAACAGGATACAAGCGTAGAGTATGTAAATTAAACTGCCTTCTTTCTAATACTTGCTCTATGAAAACATGTTCTAGAAATAAATAACTTAGAGGGAAATGAATCAGGATCTGCATATAAAGCATGTAATATTAGACATAAAAATAAGAAAATTTTACCCTTTAAAGTAACAAGGGTGACAAAGTAAATTGTTCCATATGACATATTTTATTAGATTACCTTGTAGAAAGGATAATATATTCTCCGTTGCAGAATGCTCCTCTTTGAACAACATGATTCGAGCCTGAAGCAATAAAAATAATAAGTCACCATAGATCTATGGTACCTGAAACAATTGAGGTGATCTTGCCAACAAGATAAGCATCTTACCAATCCATTACGATCTCCAGCTACAAGGATTTGAGAATAAATATCAAAAAACAATGCCGTTACTTGAACACCAGTTGAAGAGTTACCAGCCTCTCCCTGCTTATATGTTTTTTAGGCTGATGTAACATCATGTGTACACATAGAAAACATATTCACTTGACAAACTATGCAGATGAAAATACGTCCATACATATCAAACGGATTATTCAGAAGATTATAATAGAAGGTACTAAAAGAATAGCTGAGGTGTAGGTGCGTGTTGGTGGCTTATTTGATCAGTTGAAAATTGATGATAACCACAGTAAAGTTTACCTGAGGTTTCATAGACAAAAGTGGAAGTAAAAAGGGACATGATGCGTCCCAGAAATTTATCGCGCCATCTTGGTGACCCGTTATATACAAATTTCTTGTCTTTGAAATTTCTTTTAGGCGAGCAGAGCTTGAATGGTTTCCATTTTTATCTTTTGTATCAGTTGAAAGAAGGCAAGGATATTTGTTGGCTAACTGGAAATGATCCTGCATAGCAACAAAAAAATTGTAGTCAGAACTGAAGGAATGGAATCTTGCACTTCCATGTACTTTGTGATGATAGGTTGTATTAAGACAAGAACCTCAACAGTGGGACTTGATGGAGATGGATTGCCAGTATAGAGTTTTGCCACAGTGATGCTTGAATCAACATAGGGTAGCTTCACCAATATTGGAGTTGGAAGTGATGGACATGACTTAGATTGACATTGCAAAAGATAACGTTCAATATCTGAATCATCAAAGAGACACAGATTGCCTGATTTCATCAACAGAACAAGAGTACTCTGTTTGAGTTTGTTCCTGTCACTACAACATGAGATCATTTCCATCGCCAGACAAGCCTCAGTCAAGGGCAGCACTAGCTTAATCATCCGAGATTCAGTGTTCTCATTAAGAATTATGATCTATCATAGGATGAATAACAAAACAAAAGTAAGTAAAAAAAGCCTTAAATCTCAAGAAGGGGGTGGGGGGGACAGAAGAAGCAAGAATTTTTAGATCTCAAGAATGAGAATGTTAAGTTTATAAATTAAAAATTAAAAATAAAAAAATAATAATAATAAAAAAAGGTAATGAGTTATCTGCTAGAACAACACTCAATACTCCACCAGGCATTATCAATAATAATACATGTATTCCAGCTACAGTCCAATATTGTGGTCTGAACAGAAGATTAAAAAATAGTTAGCCTTAGGAGTAAGGAGAAAAAATTTGTTAATCTTCTTGGTAGACATTCTATAACCCTAGCAGGCATTAGCAACCACAACATATGATCTCAATCTAACAATCATTATCTGGGCATGAAAACAATATGGCGAAATAACTTCAGTAATAAAGTCTCCTTATATAAACACCATAATCAAAATTTCTTCAGCTAGAGTTTTCAATAATTTTTTAAGCAAATCAAAGGGATTTTATTTAAATAATGGTCTTTTTTCCAAAAACCCTGCCTGCCAAGGTGATTTCTTTGCATATGTTAGCACATGCTTATCTTAGTTTAGTTGATTTTATCTATTTCTAGTTTTAATATTTGTTACTGCTTATCCAATCTTGGTTTTATGCCTGTGTGTGTGTGTGTTGTGTAAGTCTCTGTAAGTTCAGTAAATATGGAATAAGTGAAATTCAGTTTTCTCTCCAGAATAGAAAACCCTGTTTTCTTTGTATATTAAATAACTCCAGAAAATTTGATACACAGGAAAAAAGACAAGATATACAAGCTTGAAAAATAGTTGATTGTTATACTTGAAGCAATCAGAAATTTCCAGAAAATGTAACAGTTCTAAATAATCATCTGGAGTCTCAAAAAGGGTCAACAATGACAACTTTGGACTGTTGTCCCCTGACATGTTCATTCTCTTTCATAGACATGAAACTGAAGGAACCACTACGTCACTGACAAAGGATGCCAATCAATCAATGTGAAAATCCTTGAGATCAATTGGAAATTCTGTAAACAAATTATGAATAATGATCAAATCAGGCTGTAGAGCTAATATGTCATTTCATACCGTATCTTTCAAATTATTTCTTAATCTAATAGGCTTTTAGCACTTTAAAAGGTATTAGTAAGCATAATGGTAAATTTGTACAGTTCAGAACATCAGAATGCAATGGAGCTGTCACAAATATTTCAGAATAGCTAAATGACGCAGATCTTTTCAATCTAAGTGCCTTAGGGTACACTGGTTGTACTTGGTTAAAAGGGCTTTAAGTGATTTACTACAATGTTAAGCTTTCAACATTGCTAGAAAAAGAGCTTGTTTGTATTATTTTTACATAGTTAATATATGGTAAAGTTTTGGGCCTCTACAGATTAAAAGTGCCTTTTTTGTTGGAGATACCAAATAACGGTTGAAGTTTTCTAAATTCTGAGTTCTAAATGAGATTTATATGGACGACAATCTCTTTCTTAGGATCTTTTCGATTGAAACCACTGGCAAAAAGAGCATCTAAGCAAGAGTGCATCATTAGAGCTTGTATACAAAAAAGCAATAATTCCTTGTTTTGGCTAAAGAATTTTCATGTTGAAGATGATACACATAGTTGAATGACAAAGAGAGCTTTATATAGGCTTTAACCACAGGGCTACACATGTGTTCAAACTTAGAAATAACAAACTCAGAAAGAGTAATGATGCAAAAAATATAACCAGTGATAATACCAAGATATGCAGTGCAGTCAAATAATCAATTTGATAATGATCAAGTTGAGTTCAGCGGTGATAAAGCTTGAATTCTTGTTATATTTATATATATACATAAAGTGACAAGAAAGCATATCAAGTAAATGATGGGTTTCTGTTTTGTGCGTGAAAATTACGTTTGCATTAACCTTGTACCTTCTTTATCTTTTCTAATATTTAACAATAGTTGGCTAGGTTGGTGACATTTGAATGACTCACCAACATAATTGATCTTAGCACAATCAAACTTGGCTAGTCCACACATTTAACTTTCATTTTCCCTTATTTTTAAGAGATATGATTAGGTTCTCGCTAATTGATCCATGTAATTTATAATGAGCATTCAGCATTCCCTAGGAAAAAAAAGATACCATTGCTCTATATAGTAATAAAGCAGACATGAGCTTCAATTTCTAACATAAGCATCTGAAGAAAACACAAACAAGGAAAGTTAAACTGTAAAAGGGTGCAATTGTGAAACCAGTAATAAGAGCTTGAAACCTGAAATGAATGAAAAGATCCAACTTCAGAGAACCCATTGACATATAAACGGCTTGCTTTCCCATCACCAACAACCCAGCGTAAAGAAACTATAGGAGCCTTCTCCAATTTATATCCAAGATTAAGCTTGAGAAGAGGAAGATTTGAAGCAGCGTGGGATTCTCTTTTGTTAAAAGCTACAGGATTTTTCCTGATCTGCAACCACTGGTACAGCCCAAAGAAAAATATCTCCATTACTATATCCAACAACCACTTTACTTCCAGAGGAACATGCCCAACAAGCTGATACAGCTTCCTTTGATTCACGGTGTGATGAAATTGCTGCATCTCTACCTGTCATATATACTACTTCGCTTTCTGAAACCCCCCATAAAACTATAACTCCATCTCGAAATATGACAAGAACCCTGGGTTAAGAAAAACATCAGGAAAATGTTATTGCAAAAGGCTTCTTGCGTCCTGTCTGCCTAAAATTATCTTGAGAGTGACCGGTTACTGTCTAGCAAGCATTAATATCAACATTATAATGTAGAAATATAGAAATGAAATGGCAAGAACTCAAAGATCTACATTTGGAATTGCTAGACAGTAAACATAAAAGGACCCAGATATAGTGCTAAATCAGATAACATTTAATTGTTGAGTCTAACATGGGAAAGATCTATTTCTTTGGAGGACAATGGATTATAAATTAAGATATCAACACAAAGCCATGAAATCACCATGCATTTTTATTTTCCTGTACAGAACTTATGCAAAGTGCTTATATGTAATAGAAGTGAGACTTCATGTATAAAATCATACAATATAGGAGGAAACAAACACTATGATGTCAACATAAATAATAAAATAATAAAAATAAATAAAAACATAAATTACATGAACATAAATGATGCAAATTTCCAATTTCAGCCTGGTCCATCTGCTATTCTAGATAGTATATATTCTAAATCACAATCCACATCAAACCTCTTCTTAAGATATCACATCTTAGTCCAAAGGCACCTGGAAATGTACTTCAAAGTTCAAAGGAAAAACTCCATTCATGAGCCAGAAGATGAAATGGAGATTTCCATAAGAAAAGTACATCATCAGCATGTATCAGAACCCAAATATTCATTCAAAAGATTGAAAGATCCCGAACTATAATGTATGTTCCTTGAGAACAATCCAAATAATCATCAAGAAAGAGTGAATGATACAAAACTTGCCTCTTGGTCTCAGCCATTGGTTGTGGCAAAATAGATATGACTGCAGAATCATTGGTTTCACCAGTTATCAGACCTAAGGATACATTTCCAAAATCAAAACTCAAAGGAACTGATAACCATGCTACATAAAGAAATATTAACAAGAAAATGTGACCCAAAAACATCATTTGTCATAGAAAAATAACATTCATGGTAACAATCACAACAATGAGCCTTAGTTTAAATCCAAACACTGTCACCATTTTTGAATAACCATCTATGCTTATTCAGCAATATAACCAGATCAAAACATGGTGATCCATTTAACCAAAGTAATAGTTAAAAATGAAAAATACATCAGAAGTAGCCATGCATTTAGGGTTCATGAATTGGTTTATTAGATACACTTGCCTCTTTGGATCATTTTAAGAAGTTAAATAAGCATTTTCTTAATATGAAAAGCAATTTTTTAAAAGAAAAATTGGCCACTTTATTACCTCAATTCAACACTTAGTCATTAGTTGGGTCAATTGATCTAGAGGTCACATTTGCTTAGATAGAATAACTAAATTAGCAAGCTAGAAGTCACATTTACCTAGATTGTATAATTAAATTAACAAGCTAAACTAGGGGAACAAACTATTCTTATGGCATTCCAACATGGTTGCCTCAATTAACATTTATTGGTGTGAGAAGGGTTCCAATTGAACCAATACAAATTAATAATGGGCCAATCTGGCAACTTGAATACACCAGCATGCTAATAATACTTTTTCAGGGCTGAATATAGATCCCAACACCGACACACTATCCCTTTTCCCCGCTTACTCACATTTGAAAATGTTTATGAGTCTACATTCTACACTTCCCACAGCAAGCGTCAAATGGCATATACTAAAAAAATTAAGTACAGATTTCTCTTCATCCATTTTCATGTTGTGGCTATTCATTTGTTTATCAAGTTCCTCAATTTTTAGCGATGAAATTTAAAACCATGGTGTAGATAAATGTGTCAGAGCATTAATAGGTCATATTTCGTATCCTATTCAAAATGTGTTCAGAATAAACATCCATCAAGGTTGAAAATTCTCACCATGAGATTCTTTATAGGGAATTGTGTACTGCATGTGGATCAGATGTTGCAATTTAGGATCAACCTTCAAGACAGTAATATTTCCATGGCAATCTCCAAGATACCTACATTAGGCACAAGTACATTCCTTGCCATCAAACTGACAAATAAGTGACCGGCTGGGAAAGCAATATCAGCAAACAACTAATTTAAGAAATACTTACATGTAGGGACTTTGTCGAATAACAGAAATTGAGGTGATCTCTTCATTGAAATTATGCACAGAGCATAAATTTCTTTCTTCAACATCCCACACCTAATAGAAATTTGATTTTGTGTTAATATGACTTTGATCGGCAACAAACATAACTAAACTTTGCAGCAGATTACTTTATTGTCATATCTAACCAACCAGATGTAGCAAGTGTTACAAATAAAATAGCAGTAAAACCACTGTTCAAATGTGACAAAACTACCTAGGCATGGAAAGACTTCGATGAGCATGACTACATTTTATTCTAAAATAGGTTATGGTAACAGCCCTAGATATACAAAATTCTTTGTCTAGAAAAGAAATTACTCTTTAAAACAACTCCACAATGAAGTCAACGAGCACGAGCGTACCTATAACATATCAAAGGCATATTGAACATAGCTGCACATATTTAACAGGACACTTGAAAAAATAAACAAATGCATCCAAAATAATAGTCCAACTAATTACTCTTGAAAGATCATCAAAAAGCCAAATGAGAAACTTCAGAATGCTAAATGTGATAACATCACAATACCATGTCCCTACTTATAACAATGCAAACAGTCCAGAGCTAAGATAATCGGTAAAAATCTTGCCTCGATATGATTTTGGATGGTAATATTAATGAGAATTCCGTGGTGCTCAAAAAACTGCAAGAAAACAAAAATTATGTAAGCTGTTAATAAGAGGGTAGAATCCAAAATAATCACAGAATGTTAAAAGGGAAAAGAAAACATAAAAACATAAAATTAAAATCTAATAGAACATTGTGAAACTTAGCACATATGTTAACCAACACAATAAAATAACATCCGAAAAATCTTGGAAAGGGCAAATGCTTCTAAGATGAATAATTCAATAAAATAATAATAAAAAAATTCATAAACTAAACCACAGCCCTTGATTTGGATTACTTGTCAAAAACCCTAGGCCTAAAATTCTCCCTTGACGCTCAATTTAGAAACTGCATAACTAAATTCATTTCAAAGACCTAAAAAAAAACTCAAATTTCATTAAACCAAACGCCAATGCGGAAGATTACCAGCAAGAACTTGGAAGGGACGGCATCATCAGACTGGAGGAGAGCCTGAGTGTTGTTCTCCCCAGAGAGCTTGATCCTCCCATCTCTAACAACATCAATTGCATCAAAAAAGAAAAAAAAAATCATCAAGAGAAACAAATCACCAAACACTGCGATTGAATCGAAGAAAGAAGAAGAGATTGAGCAGCGGAACCTGGTGGCAATGGCGAGGATGTTGTGGATGGAATCGTAGGCGAGCGACGATGAGCCGGAGGGGACGCCATGGTGGAAGACGAGACGAGGGTTCACGTCCTCTGCTCTCAGTCCATTGATGGCACTGCCTCCATGCTGAAGCACAATTTTCAAATAAGCCCCGCTAATTTCTAATTTTATTTTTCCAATAAACTTCTTTTTTACATTTAGACACCTAGAAATCTCATTATTTATTTTTGCCCTCTATAAAGTTTATATTTACATGTGGTAGTTTTTGTTAAGTTCTGAATCTTGAAGTATTTAATTAATAATAATTAAATTATATATATATATATATATATATTTTGACAAAATAGACCAGCGATGCTGGAGATTGCACTTGCATGACTGAGATTGAAATATATATATTTTTTGGCTAATATACATACTATTACACATAAGAGATCCAGTGCCAATAAATAAACAATCATTGATTTAAAACTTATTTTTAAATTGATAAAAAAATATTTATTTTATTTTTTTAATATTTTCAAATAATAAAATTTTGATAAAAACTGTTATTAGTGCAAGTTACATGCATGAGATATTCCCATATACAACCTTGAGAATTCTCATAATTACAAACATGTCTTTATAAGAGTAGAATGCTGTAAAAAAAATTTCAGGCGTATATATGTATGCAATTATAAGAATTTAGAGGTTATAAACGTACTTATGAAATTGTTTTTAATTTGTAATTAGACCTACATATTTTAAAAAAAAGTGAATTAAAAAAAATTTAGTCAACACAAATATTTTATAAATTAAATCTAATAATAATAAAGGGATATGATAAAACTTTATTTTCATTTACTAATCAAATCCCCCTTTTAATATTTGCCACTAATTGCTTTTATGACAATTCCATTAATACCAATCCAAACATAAATGTTGCATTTTTAATATTATATTAATGAATTCCAATTCACTTAACTCCACCAAATTATAAAATTAGATATGATACAATTAACATTATTATTAGTTTTTTAACAATAGCGGTCACAAACAAGCAGGTAAAGTGATGCATTAACTACAGAATGTGAGTGGTTAAAAATTAGAGTCCCAACCAAAATTTTTAAAAATTAAACCGAATTAATAAATCTTTTTTTGCCATGTAGCCATAAAACTATGGAAAAAAAAGAAGAAAAACAACATTTTTCTACAAGGACCTAAAGAACAGTGGATGAACATTGCTGCTACAATTTTTTTATATTATTACACTGCATACCCAGGAATCCAATTTACGGCACAAGGTAGTGGTTGTTTAACATAAAGATTCATTTCTATTTTTTTTTAGTAAATTAATAATTGAAAATGACCAAGACATTTTATTATATTACTTTGGAAAGAATGTGACACAATCAAAAACAATTTCTTATCTTGTTATAAAAACTCTATAAATTTATTGTGTTTTGATTTCTCCACCCAATCCACAAAAACAGCCAAATCTTTAAACCAAACTCCAAAGTTTGGAAAACAAATATATTGAATTCAATTCATATGTTGAAAGATCCACAATATAAAAAGCTTGCCATACTTGACTTAAATACTATTTAATGATAATTAAAAAATTAATTAATACAAAGACAACTTAATTAGACAGTTTCAAACCACATGACAAAAATATAATACAATGAAAGAGTTATACACTACTTTAAAAATCAAATTTTTACATTAATATAAATCAAAACAAACAATTTTCATTAATCCAAAGTGCCATGAACTAGTAATATTTGACTTACAACTTTTGTTTCTTTTTTCTCTTTTGTGAATGTGATTGATAAGAGAGAAAAGTAAAGCAAAGCAAAAGCAAAATATATATACATTTAAAAATAATAATTAATTAAATGAATGAAAACAAGAGAGTCCACTCTGTTCACATTTCTATTAAATAAATAAATCATTAATTAATTAATAAAAAAATTCATCATTTAGGTCTTCTTTTCTTGTTTTTGATTGTCATTGTTTATACAATGAATTTTTTTAAAAAAAAACAATTAAATAAATAAACAAAGACACAGGATCTTCATCTGTGATTTTGTAATTTTACTTCTCTTGTTATTCTTCATCAAAGACATGGCGTTCAAGCAAGAAGATGAAATTCAAACATCAAATCAAAAAGAATATAATGGAAAAAAATGAGTACCTTTTTGGAGGCCATTTCAACAAGCTTCTTCACAAACATGGTTGAAAAGATTATGACAAAGAATTCAAGATCAAAACCTTCTCACAATCTTCTTCTTCTTCACTTTCAAAATTTCAAAAAGAGAGAGTTTGAAAAGAAAGAGTGAGAGTGATGAAACGGTTTGGGTTTGGAGTAGTTGTTTTTATAGGAAGAGAGAAAGATTGGTAGGACACGTGGAAGATGGTGATTGGGTGATTTTATGGTGTTTGGTGTTTTGTCATAATTGTGTGTATTTGTGGATTTGGTGTGCGTGTGAGATTTGAGTGAGTGGGGCCCATATGGAGGGACAGATGGCAAAGAATTAGAGAGGACGGTGAGTTTAGATCTAGTGGTGGATCCCATGTGTGTGTGTGAATAGTACAATAAGCTAATCAGAATTCGACGCGTGGCATGAGGAGGTTTGTTTATAAAAGTTTGGCAGGTGCTGAACGGCATAGATGGATCACGTTGGAGGTTAGTAATTCAAAGTTTTAATTTTTTTCATTTTTATTTTTTTATATTTATAACTATTATGAGAAATTAATTTTATATATATAATAAATTTTATGGATAAAGTTAAGTGGGGAGAGCTAGTGTTCGATGGTAAACTAATACAAGATTTATTTTATACCACTCATTTATAATGTCATCATTTTTTTAAAAAAAAATTACTTTTATCATTTATTTATTATTATTTTACTTTTCTTTTTAAAAAGACTTTTATCATTTATTACCGAGAAACAAAATTCGCACAATTTTTTTTTTTATTAGAATAACCAAAACCTAAAAACAGGTTTGAGGTAAATTATGGGAGTAATTTTTGAGGCTTTTTCTTTATTATTTATTTATTTATTTATTTATTGCGCAAATATTGAGAGAAGTGAAATTGGCATTTTTCCAATTCTCTATTTTAGATATATATATATATGTAACAAAATCCATTTTAGACCATTTTAGTCAAAAAAAGTTAAGACACCAAAATTTTTCTATTTTTTTTATTACACCAAAAATCAGAAATGTTTATTTTAGTGAACAACAAAGAAAATATCATAATTTCACTTTAAGGATGAAAAAAAACATAAATTAAATCTGCAAAATGTGGGAAGGATCAATTAAATAACAACTAATGATGTATCACAGGATACCATTATAGAAAATAGAAACAAATCAAAGAATATAAACATATTTATACAAAATTTAATAATTACTTTATCAAAAAAAATTACCAAAGCATTAAATATATTTCTTATGTAGTTTATATATATATATACATTAAATTTATTTATATATCCTAATTTTAGGGAATTAGAAATAACTTTTTTATTGCAAACTAAAAATATAATAACATCAAGTGAATCTCAACATATAACAAGCAAATCAAATATGAATATAAGAGTTTACTTTTCTAGATAACAATAATTATTTATTAATATCAATATTTAAAAAAACAATTATCAAAATACATTTATTAAAAATAATTAAATCTTTAATTCCGACAATAAAAGAATAATTAAAGAGAAGAAAACAACATTTAATTGATAACAATGATAGAGACCAAAGCACACAATTGTTATTACAAGCCATGCACAAACATCCAAAAGAACTTTGAAACCAATAACACATTAATATAAATAATTGAGTTTGGTTGTACATGTGTCAAAGAAGGTTGACTCAATCCAATTGTCCTTACAATTGAATTGATGGATATTTCATTATATAATTATTACACTATTAATATAATAAACTTTTAGACATTGACTAGCATTAAATTATTTATGATTATCTGACCAAGTTAGATGTATACTTAAACCTTATCAAAATTCAAAAGGTTTTCATATGATATTATAAAACCAAAAATTTTTAATTAGATTAATCAGAAAAAATGATGGATGCAATTCAATGAGTCATTCGGATTGAAAAAGAACATTTTAACTGTTTTCTAAAGATCAACAAAACTTTGTCATAATTCATGTATAACAAATAAATGAAAAGGTCTAGTTAGGATCATGTTAGTTTACACAATTTTCATCACAATATTATTACTCTAAACAGAGGTGTCAACCAAAACCATACCCAATTTATGTTAAGCAAGTTCAGATTGGATACAAATAAGCCCAATTATTGGTTAATATAAATTAGGCAACCAGTCTAATGGCTTGTGTAATCCGCATATAATATACTCCCTCCGTTCTTTTTTACTTGTCACATTTATCTAATTCACACCGATTAAAAAAAATTAATTAAAATTAGTTGGTTATCTATATTTTATAAAAAGATTTCATTACTTTTTAAAATTATCCCTATTTAAAACTCCACTAAGTGGAGTATATGATTAAATGCTTAGCTGATTGTAATTTATAGAAAATTATACAAGTAAATTAAATTAAAGAGTAAATTTGAAAAAAATATATTTAATCATGCACAAAACTTCTAATGTGACAAGTAAAAAAGAACAAAAAAGAGCTTCAAAACGTGAAAAAGTAACAGAGGAAATATAACTATATTAATTTTAATGAATTTATCTATTAATAAAACAATTTTTTTTAATCATAATGATTATGTTTTATAAAAATAAAATCACTAAAAAAAAATTCAACTTACCAAATACTTTATAAATATTTATTCTTATACCAATTCAATCCCATTGGGAGTCATTTCATTTCATACCATAAATCAAAACAAAATAACTTAAACAGGTCAAACTACAGAAATATGCCTACAATCAAAACAGAAAACTTCTTAAAACACTTCCAAAATCTCTAAAAAAAAATGTTTTATTTACATAGGCAGCAAACACATTCAACATTAGAGCCCTGGATGGCTGGATAGCATAGGTAGAAACAGAGTATGTTCAAAAAGATCACTGAAGTACTTCACAAAAAGAACAAAAGAAAAGAATGCATTTCCTAGAGAAATTTTCCACAATGTAACAACATAAATTATCATGTTTTAGCAAAATACTTATAAAGATTGATATTGATGTGTTTCATATAATCAAACAAGCACAATAGATAAAAGACAGTTCACAGATAAAAAGACCATTATTGGAAAGAATGTATACATACCTATTATCGACGGACAGAGCCATTAACATTGATTCCGCCAAGTTCTCGCTGAAGCTGCTTCACATAATATTTCGATCCCCGGGAAAAGTTTATCCTCTCCCTCCTCTCCTTTGGTATGTCCTCAACTGAACATTCTTTGAATCCTCGTCTCACAAACCTGTACCATATTTTAACAAGAACAATAATAATAATCATGCACATCCTCTTGAACAACTGCATGGCAAATGTGCTTTAATATATAGAATAAATTTTTGAAGAGGTCACTGTGTTATGGTCGATTTTTATTTTGATCACTGTATTTTAATTTGTATCTTTTTGGTCATCATGTATTGATTTTTTTTCAACGGATGGTCACTTATAGAATTTCGACCAAATTTGACTGATGTGGCAGTCGGAGATGCCACGTCACGTTATTTTAAAAACTATTCTATCCCAGCTAGAAAGGACACATGGATGATGACATGGCATAGGATTGATGTGTCCAATCCAGCTGGGCTGTGAAAACACTTTTATATAATGTGACGTGGCATCTCTAGCTGCCACTTCAGTCAAACTTGGCCGGAATTCCATGAGTGACCGCCAGGTGAAAAGAAATGAATACATGATAACAAAAAAGATACAAATTGAAACACAATGATCATAATGAAATTGGCCATAACACAGTGACCTTCTAAAAAATTTACCCTCAATATATACCTACCAAAATAACAAGGAACATTTGGATATTTGGATATTTAAATACAGTCAAAAGATAACTTGTATTACAAAATATTTTCATGGTTTAGATGCTATTTTTTCCTAAAATAACTACTGTTTCATGTTCCTAAATCCTTAATTATCCATCAGATTTCCCTGAAGGGCAATGCATTTACCAATATCTAGTAAATCAAATAAATTTTTGAGACGAGATTAACTAATACTCTCTCCATTCCTGGATAAGTGACATTTAAGGAAGGAAACTTTGCTCCTGGAAGGATGTTTTAGAAAAAGAAGATAGCACTTCAACTTTTTTTCCAAATTTACCCTTGCTTTAACAATTCTCAAACTCCTTAAATTCCTGAACTCAACTATGCCAATTTTCTTCAACTTGCTCATTAAAATTGATCAAACTCCTTAAAACAATCAACTACTGAGACACAAAATTAAATGAGATTGGTGAGAGTGATGTTGTGTGGGCGAGAATTAGTACAGTAATAATTGGGAGTATTTTCCCTAAAAGAATATTTTAATCGAAAAGTCCTATGATTTAGGCTATTAAATGTTCTCCTTAATCCTAATACTAAAACCTTAGAAGGACACTTAGTTGGGAATGGAGGGAGCATTACCAAATGCCCGCTCAATAGACTGATTTTATTCAGTGTGAACCAAGGAAGGACACTTAGAAACAAAGACATGTTGCTCTGACTGCAGAAATATAAAAGCAACAGCTAGAATCTACAAGCTATGGCCATTAGATTGCATAGAACAAGCAAAACTAAAATATTAAATAAATTGACATATGTACTGAAGAAAGAACTTGTTGAAAATTTGTGTCATCATTCAAGATTTCAAGGTCAAGTAGCATACCAATCCGCAGTCCGGGTTGTAAGCAGGAAAAGTTTCTCTAAGCCAAGGGATGATGCCTTCTTTTCGACATAATCTGCACATACCAAGTTTTTTAACTTAGCAACATACAAGGAAACATCTAACTTAATGAAACTGTGGTTTACCCATATTTTGTCCAAAAAGCAAGAAAGAAAGAAAGAAAGAAAGAAAGAAAAAATAAAAGAAAAAAGAAAAAGAAAAAAAGAGAGATTACAAGTGCATCATCCATGTAAAAGCTGACAAGCCTTCACAAAGTGATTCAAGCAGTGTGTGCACTACCAACATATTAAAAAAAAAAATCATGTAATGCCAAATTTTTTTGATAAAGCAATATCGGTATCTTATGATGATGGCTACCCAACTTCATTATGACATTGATCACTCTGGTTATGCCACAGGAACATGTTATCATGCATGCTACAAGACCTATTAGAGGTAAGATAACAACTTATCTCGACATATTGCCTGCATATCAATATATAAAGGAATCAAAAACATTTTCACTGTCAGGTCTTATCTGGTGTATCATTCAGATTGGGTATGTAGTTTTAGTGATACCATTGGGAGAACACAAATTATCCACACCAGTTTGAAGGAAGGATAAGCCTGAAATTAGCCTGTATATGTTCTATTTCATCTTGATTTCGGACTTTCCAGTTTCATACTTGTATGGAATAAATCAAATTCCCTTTGTGTGGTGCATAGATGGCAGTGAATTGCATTATAAAGCCCCTTCATACGCCATTGAGATAGGGTAGGTTCAAATGCCCTGAAGTTGAGAATAAAATCATTACATAAAATGCTGAATTTGACGGAGCAAAATGGTCCAAGGAAATGTATGCAATGGCATATGCATGTAAAAATTTAAGTTCACCACACTACCATGCTTGTAGGGCTTTCAATCAATCAAGCTACTAGCTTGATTTCAAGGCTTCAAGCTATAGATAAAAGCTTCAACTCGGCTTGAAATATCAAGAAATTGAACTGAACTAAAGCTTTGTTTTTTAGGGCGAAATTAAGCTCGATCAAGCTCACTAAATTGCTTGAAATAGATAAATATGTTATAATTTTTATATATTTACAATATTTTATTGTTATCCATTATATTTTTATATTCAAAATATTATATAATCCGTATTGTTTATCATTAAAAACAAACTCAAACTATAAATAATGCTTTAGTTTCGAGCTAAATCGAGCTGAATTTGAATTCCTGAAAATTAATTGATTAAATTTTCATTTCGAGCTAATTTGACCACGCCTTAAGCTTTCAAAATTAATCAAGCCAAGCTTGAACAAACCTTTTCGAGCTAGCTACTCAATTATGAACCAAAACCAAGCTACTCAATTTCGCACCGGGCTCTTAGTAGGCCCAACCCAATCAAGCATGGCTAGTTTACAGCCCTACATGCTTGATCTCAATGAAGGCCATAAAGTCAGCAATTGCATGAGGAATTATGTCAGTACAGTGATCATAGGATAAAGCTATCTGTGTATTAGTTCAAAGCCATCACCCAAATTATTTTTGCTGGAGCTATAAATAATAATAAAACTTGCTGACCCTTATCATATTTTAATAAGCATACCAAGCAATTTATCTCCTTGCCCATTCCCACGGCATTCTGGAGACACGGCAATAGCTGCAACTTCACCACACTTCTCCTTGATGTAAGGAAAGAGAGCCGCACAGGCAATGATGGAGCCATCTCTTTCTACAACTATGAAGGAATCTAATGTTTGAAGAAGCTGAAATCACAATAGTATATTAAAAGCATGTAGGTACCCATGCTCGGTTATGGATGCAAGTAAAAATAATATAATAGACAGTAAGCATGTCGAAGATATAAAAACAAGTACATGGAAATACAAATGAATTCAGGGAAAAAAATGAAGGGCATAGACCTCTTCATCAGTTCTTTGAACCAATGTCCCAGAAACCTCTAAAGGCTGAATAAGTTGTCTTATTCCAGGAAGATCTGTCACTCTAGCAGTCCGAGTTCCCTCATAAACACCTCTGGCATGAATGACAAAATAATGCAACAGTAATTCACATTGTCGAGTATTTAAGCAGTTTTTTCAAGAAACCCATTTCTTAGAGAAAAGAACAGATTTCATATTAATTGTTCAAGCTTTTCATAACTATACATTAAGTTATAATATAGGTTATCCAAATGAAATTATCAGAAAAATGGGATACATCTTAATCAGAGAAGGTGGTTTCTTACCTAGCAATCATTGCCCCAACTCCATCTCTTGTAAACAATTCAAGAAGCAAAGCCCCATGTTGGGAACCATCTAGTAGATGAACCCTTTGAACTCCACCCTGACCAGGAAAAAATTAATTGCCTGAATGAAGAATGCAGGAAAGCTAATGAAAAGATCTATGAAGAAGACAATGAGTCACAGGTTGAAGACCATTCCTCCAATAATGTTTGCAAGAAATTTACATGGCAATGAATATGCCTGTGGACAAAATACAATGAAAAGGAATCGCTAAATCCAGCTTTTTGCTAAGAGAGCTCCTCTCTAGCAAGAAGATCCAAGCTTTGCCAAACAAAATTTGCTATACACAAATTAATGGATATTATCATATAAATTAATTAACATGTCCAGGAATAATGAAATTTCCAAGAACCTGCACAGAGTCCCTTGTTCTTGTGACAATGTTCATCCATCCCAATTTCAAGTGTTCATAATTCTTGAAATATCAACTTTCAAAATGACATCATAGCTTATATTTAAAGTTCAGATGGAAAACATGCTTATGCAACAGTGGGCACAAGAAACCATTCCCTAGGATTGGAATCCTGATCACCAGAGATGAGCAAAAAAAAAAAACAGTCCTTAAAAGTTGTAAAAGTTGTACCTTCAGTAAAGCAATATGAAATTTAGAAACAGCGTTATATGGTATATAATAAAATATGCACAAATGTACATTAAAGACAAAGCTGGAAAGTTGAAGGATGACAAATTATCATAACAATACCACAAAACAAACTCAATAATAAAAAAGAATAAACAATGATGCATAGTATAATAGCATACTCTGCAAACAAATGCCGCAGCAGCTAATTCTGAAAGGTAGCCATTTAATCTACTCAGCCTCTCTTCACCCCCAACAGCAAATCCCTGTTCACTGGACCATAGACCATTCCCATTGTCAAAACCAACACCATTCTGAAATGCAGTATAGAACTTCTCACTGAAACCTTTCCAAAGAGGTTCACTAGCTCCATTTGAATCTAGATGGCCCAAACAATTGGCATCATCATCACAAACAGCTTTTACATAGTTTGCAGCTATTTCACTCTGTTTAGCTCGATTTCTAATTAACAAATCCGCATCTTCAAGAGTCATGAAATGAATAGATCGTCCTTGTTCATCTAGAATCTGACCATCCACAATGCAGATCAGCTTATCAGCCTTGACAGCTAAGGCGCAGGCAGTGGCAACCTCATATGTGCTGACATTCACCAATATAAAGGTCAGAAGACAAGTAATGGAAATAAGAGCTTTAAACCAATCTAGAAAATACAAAATGCATTTAAAAGTAATCCACTCATCAGATGCATCATGTTTATGCCGAACAAACTGAAGGTTAATTTAAAATGCAAATAAAGTCTGTAAAATAAGAAGGGCCCTTGCACCAAATTACAATCAGCAGTAAAGGAAGAGAACCTCATGAGTAGCTCGCTGCAATTTGTATATGTACACTTATATGAGCTATGAATGACCAAGGCTGAGTGAAACTGTAAAAGACAGTGCACGCAAACAAAGGCACAGAACAATTCACTTCCGAAACAAGGAATTGGCTTAATCTAACTGTGTATCACAGCTGTTTTTTTAATCACTATTTGATTAACCACTTTACTGCTTAGCCTTGAGGTTGAAGTACAAAATATATTGAGGGCCTCAAACTTTCCTTAGCAATTGCATATCCTCATATCCTGAACAGTTTTTGACTTGATAATCATTTCAGTCAGCTCTACTTATTGTCTTATTACATCCTTATATCACCAACACTGTCTCTTCTAAGTGTTCATTATTCTTCCTGGAATTTATCCCTAAAATATGAAAAGCACTCATATTAGATTTATATACTCCTTGCCAGTTTTGATAGTTCGAGTCAACTTCTCATCTGTAACATATTTTTAAATTTCTTTGTCTATGAAAATTATATCTCCAGTTTAAATATTGTCACTACATATAAAAGTTTACAGCCACAGCAAAACATAAATAATATGGCCCCTCATATCAGATTCTTTGCAAGTGAGCAATATCATCATCTATGAAATCTCAAATGAAGTCTCTACTCAAAAGGTGAACCATACACTTTCTTGGTTCTACATCTTAATCACCTACGCTGCTCCTGATGCAAGATCTGGTATCTATTCAGCTTAAGCTACCACTTGAACAGAATGTTGCTGCCATAATAAAGCCAAATTCATGTCAATTCTTGCACATCTTTAATGTGCATTTGTGAAAGAGGTCACCAAAGAAATTCTCTGGTTATTCCTACAAAACCAAATCAAAATCAATCCACTTCTTAAGCTAACCCATAATGTGGAAAATTTGTTGTAGATTAAACATAAGAAAAGCTGTATAGCTATTATACTTCATAACCCACAGAATAGGTGTCCCTATGTAAATTGTGAATTTGCAAATACATTTGTCCTTGAGTAATGAAAATCCTTGTCTCCCAAAACTATAACCAGCAATCAGCTTGCAATAGCATATCAAATACTATAAAAACTCAAGAATTGTACTTGGGGTGATTTGAAATAAAAACTTGATAATATGTACAAGGCTGCCATTACATAAAACACATTAACCTGCTTGTTCAAAATTTGAAATATGCTTATTACTTTGTTAGAAATCTCCAAATAAAGAAAACTGAGATCCACTCCAGAAATTGAGGTGATTAATCCAAACAACAGATCTTTTCAGAAGAGCAAATAAGCATACTTGCAGTTTAAAACTTCTCCGGTGCTGGAATAACCCAGGTTGCTTACTATAACTATGCAATCTTTGTCAAGCTGATCTCGTATTCGTGAAACATCTATTTTTTTAACTTCTCCTGTTTCTCCAAAATCAATACCCTTGACAACTCCTCTTCTCTGCCAAAATATAAGCAAGAAACATTTAAAAGCCATATAAGTAGATCAAGCATCAGTTAGATTTCTGTGCATCTATATTGGCAAGAACCAGTTTAAATGATCAATAATAAAACCAAATATGACTGCAACTAAATGTTAGCGAGTTATTATGACAGTTAGGAGCAACTCTGATGAAGTTTATTTGTAATTTTCTTATTATCAATATGGAGCAATAAACAGCCAGCTCTTAAATAAAAATGTATGAACCATCCACGCTGCAGAATAAGGTAATAATAATTACTCATCATTCAAACATAATTCAAAGTGAATGGAAAATATGTTACCTTTGCTGCAAGATAATTTCCACTGTCAACACTAACTCCAAGTTCATGCCAACGACTATTTTCACCATGTCGCCGAAGATTTAAAATAGGAGGTCCAGGAGAAAGCTTTGCCTCAATCGTAACACGAGACCTCCCAGCTGCTTCCATCGCTGCCTCTAACGCAACAGAATCAGTGATTCTATATTGGCCAACATACTTGGCCTTGCTTCCTGTAACACACTATCCATGAGTTTTTCAAGTGAAATTTTCAAATAATTTTGGTGTTAAAAAAGGAGCAGTGGCATTAGCGCTGACCTCTCTCTTTCAAAAGTTTATCAATTAGGACATGAGTTCCCGGAACAAGGATAAATTTGATCCCAAGACCATGAAGAAGTGAAATGTCCTGCATACAGATGCATGCAAAATTATAAATGAAAGCAATCAAATAAACAAGAACTTGTACAAAACAAAGCCCTTAAAGATGAATACAGCATACAACCAAACACACAGCTTTTAAATTTTCAAAGAAGAAAAAATATTCAAACTCATAAACTAAAAAGAAAAATTAAAGGTTAGGACACAAATAATTTTTACAGTACCTCTAAAATCTTAGCATCACATAACAAGTGAAAAAGGTGTCTGCATGATTCACGAAAGAGAACTCAGAACATAAAATCATTCTCCTTTAGTAAAACATTTTATAAAGTACCTCCTTTGGGTTAACCCTAGCTCATCTTAACTGTAAGTCTGTAATTACTAATGTCTCATGCAAATCTGTAATACCACCCAAATTTCAAGACCATTTCCTACTGTTCAGGAACTTAGCATTAAAAAACACTCATCAGGGCCGCAAGGAAAAAAAACCATTTTTCATTAAAAAAATCACATATTGACACCTAGTCAATGCAAATCAACGTAGATTTCAGGTTTTTTTATCTCTTGAAATGCCCTTAATAATAAAAATTATGAAATAAAATGCATTGAAATTACAATGTACCTCGATTTCAAGCCTTGCTTACAGAAACAAGCAATTGTATCCAATTTTCCCAAATCTAGCAACACATCAACGATAACACATCCGCATTATTACCTGAAGAATGCTATCCAAATGAGGGCTATCCACGATCTCCCCAGATATCACCACCACGAAAATACTTCCCCGGTGGCCTCTAATGTACGGCCAAGCCTGCCGGAACCAAGAAACGAACAGCTCGTTCTCCGAGAACGAATCACCGGAGGAAACAATCTCCCGAACCGCATCATCCAAGACACACCCAATCGATAGCCCTCTAATTCGCAAAGATCGTGACCTCGAGAGGCAAGGGGACATCCACGAAGCCATGAATCGAGGGTTACGCTTGGGAACCAACATTCCTCTGGGAGATCGGGTGGAGATCAACGGCGGCGAGCACGATGAGGCCATGGCGGCGAAGCCCTAGAGGGCGAGCAACGGTGAATGGCGGGAAGCGGAGAAAGAGAACAATGGGTTAGGTTAAATTTTTGAGGAGGTCACTGTGTTTTGGCCAATTTCCACTCTGGTCATCATTTTTCAATTTGTATCAAAGTGGTCATCTGAATTCGATTTTATTTCACCGAGCGGTCACTCTTTGATTTCCGGCCAAATTTAGTCGACGTGGCAGCCGAGAGTAAATGCACGTCACATTAAATAAATTATTTCCTCACACCCATCC
Source organism: Dioscorea cayenensis subsp. rotundata (assembly GCF_009730915.1). Classification (NCBI taxonomy): domain Eukaryota; kingdom Viridiplantae; phylum Streptophyta; class Magnoliopsida; order Dioscoreales; family Dioscoreaceae; genus Dioscorea; species Dioscorea cayenensis. Next base: position 912,692 of record NC_052472.1, on the reverse strand, counting down.
GGACTTGACACGTCGGAAGTCCACGTCATTTTTAATTAACCCACTCAACAAGCTCGGTCAACAGATCAACATCTTCTTCACTTCCCCTCTTTCAAGTTCATGTTTTTCAGCAGAGCTAAGGGAAGAGAATCAGTGGATGGTTTTCCCCCAGGCCGACAGGGAAACGAAACGAAAGATTGGAAAAGAACCTAGACCTTCGTACTTAGGGCATCGTCGGATGGAGTTGAAAGTTAGGGGCATGTGAGTGAGTTCACAGGGGAATGCTTGTAGAAGTGATTTTGGAGTTTTTCATGATTGTATAACCCATCCGGTCTTCGAGAGGAAGGTGGAAGAGAATGGCTAGTGATGTGCGGTGAGATGATGTTCTAAAAAGCAATCATAATTCTTTTTGTGCGCTTTGAGATTATGGTCGCAGATTATACATCAATCATAATTCTTTTTATGTCTTGGGTTGAGATTATGGCTCAGACTTATACATGTTGTAATTATACATCAATCATAATTCTTTTTCTTTTTTTTTTATGCAGTTTGAGATTATGGCTGCGGATTATACATGTTGTAATTACACATCAATCATAATTCTTTTATTTTTGTGCGCTTTGAGATTATGGGCTGCAGATTATACATGTTGTAATTATACATGTGTGCAATGAAAAACCATGGATGAATTGCTCGCAGATTAATAGTCTTGAATTGTTGCAGATTTCAGATTCATAGTCTTGAGCTGGTACATATTGCAGATTCATAGTCTTGAATTGCTGCAGATTCATAGCCTTAAATTGCTGCAGATTGCAGATTCATAGTCTTGAGTTGCTGCAGATTGCAGATTCATAGTCTTGAATCTGCCGCGATTCATAGCCTGAATTGCTCGCAGATTCATGATTCATAGTGTTGAGTTCGTTTGCAGATCGCAGATTCATAGACTTGAATTGCTGTAGATTCATAGTCTTGAAATGAATTTAATTAAAAGTGCTGAATATCACTCCTGATCAACACCTTCTTCTCTACTAGTTTCCTCCTAGAGCGGTTTCTTGAGCTCTTCGTGCTCATCGAGCACAATCTTCATTACTATCAACCCCACCATCATCCTCCTCACTATTCAAACCGTAGTCGAGTCATTAATATCACTCCCATCGGCTTCCTCATCTTCGGGATCTTCATCTACATGGTCCCCGCACACCTTCATTGCTCGCATTTTCTTCTCGATTCATGTTCCCGCACATGTTCGTGGTCTTCATTCAAATGATTAACTTGTTTACATGCTCATGTTCCCGTACACCTTCATTGCTCGCATCTTCTTCGTCTTCAGGGTCTTCATTTAAATGATTAACTTGTACTGATTCATGTTCTTCAGGATCTTCTTCAACTTGATCAATGTCTTCTGATCCATGTTCTTGCACAGCTTCATTCATTTCTTCTTCTTCAGTATCTTCATCTAAATGACCAGATTGTTGTACTTGGACGTCCTGCACATCTTCATTGCCTTCCAAATCTTCTGTAACTTCATGTAAATGATCACATTGTTGTACTTGGACCTCATTCAATAGCTTCACATAAATACTTATATGCTTACTCTGGCCCACATTCGAAGCCATTCTAATGACATCCGAATCACTTTTTTTATTTCTCTCACACTATCTCGCTTTCACGGAACCAAAAAGCTGTATCCCTCTGTAAATACTCAACTCACGGGCCATATGTTCAAGCTCTATTCTTGATAAAAAAATCACCATCACGAAGTCCACAACACCGCCATCCTATACTCACTCCTCTTTTGAATGTCACCCATCCCGAAAACATGGTATTGAAAAAAATAGTCAAGAATTGAACCCGGCAACATCAAAGCAAAGTGTGTTAAAAAAATTCATCATATAATTATAACCCTAAAAAAAAAAAATTTCCTCATCAATTGAAAGGGCTACACAACTATCAACTATCAATAAAATACAACATCACTGATAATTTCCAATTCACAACCCATTCAAAAATTAGGATTAGGTCATTTGAAAAAGTAGTGTTTAATCACAAGAGACAACACCCCCCAAAAATCTTCTATGCCATGCTTCTTAAAAATGTTCACAAGTGTAAAAAACAACTATGGATGTAATCAATTCCACAAAAAAACCAAATTTAACATGTTTGTTGACAATCTTCTTAAAAAGTTTGAACACCTTTCATAGATTTAAGACATTCCCATCGGGCGCTTCATCTTGAGCAAATCAATGTACAAAAATGATGAGGTAATGTGACTTACGGTATACTGGAGCTTCATCTTGTGCACCTCTTACCCGCCAAGCGTTCGACATGATGTACGGAGATGGCTACCACCTCGTGCCGTGCCCCTAACTCCAATCGCTCGCAAATCATGAATTTGGACTCCTCCTCTTCCTCTCCCCGCTTTCCCCACAACTCTTCGGTGATCGGCTTCTCGGATGATCGGGTACGAAGTTAGGGATTGTAGGGGTCGGGTATAGGGCCCTCTCACGAGAGAAGGGAAAGAGGGGAAATAAGAAGATGGTGACTGTGCGCTGACTGAGCTTGTTAAGTGGGTTAATTAAAATGACGTGGACTTCGCTGACGTGTCAAGTCCAAATTGGTGTGAGGAAATAATTTATTTAATGTGACGTGGCTACTCCTATCGAATTTGGCCGGGAAATCAAAAGAGTGATCGCTTTCGAGTGAAATGAAATCGATTCGGATGACCACTTTGATACAAATTGAAAAATGATGACCAAAGTGGAAATTGGCCAAAACACAGTGACCTCCTCAAAAATTTACCCCAATGGGTTATATGAGGGTTTTTTCCGTAATGCACCCTGAAGTATTTTTTATTTGAAAATAACGTATAACCCCCTGAAAGATTCTATATTTTCAAACGTGAAAAAAAAAACTTGAAAAATTAGTAGAGCATAAAATAAAAGTAAAATATAAGCCAATGGTAGCACTAGCCCAGTGGCATTGTTACAATACAAGGATATGCAATACACGGGATTTATATAGTAATTGTAGCAATACTATTAATAATCACTCTCAGCTCATGTACTGTTCACAGTATTATTTAAATGGGTCTAGTGTGTTTTTTATGAAAGATGTTATATCCCTCTAGGATTGCATGGCATTAGGATTTATTAATTTTGCTTGGTTCTTGAAAAACTTTTGTGCATACACATGGCAGGACTTTCATCACCTCATATAATGCCTTGCCGAGTTAATAAATTTCTAGGTGATTAATAAATTATTGGTGTGCCACCATACCTATCTATCTCTTAACAACTTTTTAAATGAAACCAATGCATGTCACCTTTGTTATTAAAAAATAAAATAAAATGATCTATAATTCTTGATAATTTTCATAATAACCTATAAATACCATCTAATATTTTCACTTATCTATCATCTATGGATCCTTGTTTTTTTTAACTAAATGCATATGCAATCACTAATGATATTTTTATCAATCTTTTCTTGTTTTTGTAATATTAAAATTGCCGCTAATTCTTCTTTCCCTTTTCCTCTTCATGAAATTTTTTTCTTATTTTTTTATTTTTTTATTTATTTCTCTCAGTTGATGATGTCCTCTTCTTCTTCCACATACTCTCCTTTCAAGCATTCATTTTTCACTTCTTCATATTTTTTTTGTACCTTATATTTGTTTATCGTGCTTGAGCATTTCCGCCTTTTTTTTTTCTCTCTCTCTCTCCTTTCTCTTATTTATGTTCTTATTATAGGTCAATCCAAACTCCTGTGCTTAGCCATTAAAACATTCATCCATTTTGCATGAGTGTTAAGAAGGGTGAAAGAAAAGAAATAGGAGTGTGTAATGAACATCAATCAAAGATGAACAACACTAATAGATCTTGATTCACCAATCAACCAAATGGCACCTTAATTGAATCAAACCTAATTAATCACATAAATATTGATTCATCAACCACATTCAAGCTAGAATTGCATGAATATAATTTCCATAGCAATAAGGACAATAATGAAAGTTTATAATCATCAATAATAGATTGAATCATAGTTCTAATTCTCCACAAACAAGAACAGTATGCAAGAACAAAACGAGATGAAAAAAACGGTAGTAAGATAACTAAACCCAACAGCTCCCGCCACCGGATTCCTCTCTCTTCTCCGCAGAGATAAGCCTTAGGGCTTGCTTGGGAGGGATAAATAAAGGTTTTGTAAGGGAATGTTATTGACCAAGCCTTGCTTGGATCCAAGGTTGTATGGAAGGTAGGGTAGTTGGGGATTAAATGGAGAGTTGAAAAACCTCCAATAGCTCTATCTTCTCTGTAGAGATGAGCCTCGGGTGGCACTTCTACTATAATCCCAAGTTCTCCTCATCTTCTCCTATTTATCCCAATATGAAGTCCTACAACGAACATTGGCTCACATGTTGATCAGGCAGTGGCTCTCCTCTCTTTAATACCATTTGGCACTGCTTTTCTTTGATGAAGATGCTCCACTTGGCTTCATACTAAGGCCATCTCCTTAACATTAGCAACATTAATTAATTTGTCCACTAGCCTTATATCATAATGCCCTTCTTTTTTACTTCCACCTGGTCATTGACAATTCATCATTGGATATGCTTCCAATTTGAAATTTAGCAAAGTGAGTCCAGCATAATTCCACAGTTAAGAGACTATGAAGGAAGGCGAAAGAGGAGATATTAGAGTAGTATAGAATAACTTAGGGTCTGTTTGGCTGCAAAATAAAAAAATATAGCATAATTTTATTATGTAGGAACTCAAAGTGATTATTACAGAAATTTTGGCATATTTAATTATTACAGAATGAGCGTTTGGTTAACAAAATAAAAAAAAAATTAAGAAGACTAGGTGATCGATTACCGGACCTCTGGTGGATTGGTGGCCAGTTGCCGGAGGTCGGTCGGACCTCCGATGGCCGGACCACTGGTGGCCAGTCGTCGGAGACCACTCGGTAGGCAATCGAAGCACTGGTGGAACAGTGGCCAGTCGGCAAAAATCGGCCAAACAACCGTGGACAGCCGGTGTGTCACCGGAGGCCACCCGGACTTGTGGACGGTCGTCGGAGGCTGGCCGGACTGACGATCGCTGATCGGTGGAGGCCGGTTGGACTGATGGCCGGTTGCCGGAGGCCAGCCGGACCAGTGGCCGGTCGCCGGAGGTTGGCCGGACCGTCGGTGGACCGATGGTTGGTGGCTAAATCAAAATGAAGAGAGTGACTTTTTGCAATGAGAAAATATTCCACACTTAGTGGAATATTTTTTTATGTCATAATACTTATATTATGTCATAATTTTATACTTTAAAAAAAGTACCCAAACAGTAATATGACATAATTTTCAGAAAATGTTAAATTATGCCATATTGTATGAATTATGTCATAATTTCTGGCTATCCAAACAGACCCAGTAGTTAGGATATTGGAAAGCAAGTATGAATTGTCACTTGCTTATAAGACGGGGCCATTGTCTACTTAGATAATATATCTACTTGCTTAAAAATCATGAGCAACCTATTTGGAATCTAAGAAAAATAGGTAAGTTTTATTTGCTTTTAGATATCTATCACCTTATAAAATTATAAGATCATTAGTGTATTTGCTCCAATTTAGGTTGTAGGTTTAATTATTGTAGTTATCATGTTACTCACCTAAAATCATGGATTTCCTACTCATGAGTTAAGAAGTGTTGGTTCAAATATATAACATTTTAACTTTATTATTGTAAATAAGATAGGTTGATGGTTACATTTTTGGTTTTATCATTTATTCATAATTCGCATACTGATCACTCTCAAAGAGTAAGAGTGAATAGCTAAATAAATAAATAAATGAAAAACTACGAACAAAGAAAGAAAGTAATCTAAACAACTAACTAAGAGAAGTATATAAAATATATATAGTAGCCGTAAGAAATGTTAGTTCAAATATATAAAAATTTAATTGTAAGTTAATTATGTAAAATAACTTAGTGGTTAAGATATTGAAATTTCAACTGGGATTGAAATCTCATGCTTATGTCTTAACAGGGTGTGAAATAAGAAAAATAATATCATGGACAAGTTGCGAGAAGGTGAAATTATAACTTCAAGATTAACAAATGTTTTTTGATTTAATTTGAGCTATAGGAGAATAAAACTTAAAAACAAATATTGTTAATCAAGTAAAATTAGAGTGATGGGAGATTGAAGGAAAAACATATTTTTAACATTTTTGATTTCTAGTGAGGAAAACATGAGCGAGAAACACTTGAAAATTTAAATTTGAAGTCTCTCTATTACCATCATCTAACATAAAATCATTACAAAAATGAGAGGCGAATGTGTGACAATGTATAACAATGAGAAAAGTCACTAGACCTGTTTGTAGTATATTAATAACACAATCATATTCATATAGAAGCACAAATTAAAAAAAAAAAAAAAACTTTTGCCTTTGAGGTGATAAGTTATCAATTGACCATTGTTGCAGGAGGTTGAGGGTTGGACAATTTTTACAATGCGATTGCGGCATAAATAGAGTGTATATGATGACTTATCTACATTAAAAAGAAAACAATCATTTTAATTATTGTATTTTAAACTAAAATCAAATTATAAAATTAACTTATTTTACCAACAACCTTTAATCTACTGACCAATATATAAGGTAAAGGTATATGATATATCTTAACATGGTTTGTTCACCTTAAAAAAAAAAAACAAATTTTATATTTTAAAATTAATTTTCACAAAACAAACTCTCCTATCACAATAAGCCAACGACCCTCCTCAATTGAGTAAAAAAAACTCTAAACTCATAGTATAAATTACACTGATAATACCAATTAATTTATATTAATTTTGGTTATTCAAAAATCAATCTACACATATACATAATTTTGGTTATTTAAAAAATAATTTTATTTTGTGTGTATATGTATTAAATTAAACAAGAAATAAAATTCCTTTTTAAATTTAAAACCGGGAAAAAAAATCCTTTTTATTTTCTATATTATTTTTCTGAAAACCCGCGCGTTCGTAGTCGAGCACCGCCTGCATTCGCTACCTCTCTCTCTCTTCTCCGGGACTCGATCCTCGGTGCTCGCGCCCTAGTCGCCGCCGTCCACCATCCTTCATCCCTCCCTCTCAGTGTTCTCCTGGCGCTGTCCCGATTTGGGCGCTCTCTGCTTGCCGGAACCCACGCCGTTCGGATTTACCGTTTGCTGCCCTGCTGCTCTGGAATCTAGGGTTTGTGTTTTTCATCGTTTCTTTCTTGGTTTTTTATCGGTTTTGGATTGATGGAGAATAGCGTAAGCGTAGGCAAAGATGTGAAGGAAAAAAATTGCTTCATGTGTTTGGTTGGACTACTAAGAAGAGGAAATGTCTCAACTCTTTAGGAAAGGAGACTAACAAAGGTTATATAAGTGATTGGCTTGTTCTTGATGAGCTATTTTTGTTTTCTTGGAGTTAATGTTGCTCAAGAATCTGGAATTTTGAATTAATTTGAGTTGTTACTTGATGTTTATGATCTACTTGAGTTTTTTTTTAATGTTTTCTCTGTGGTTTGTTTGGTTTGGTGTAAATGGAGGCCAGAGTCACTGGAAGTTCTTGTTTTATATATAATAATTAATTTTTGATTTGGTGTAAATGAGGCACAATTGATGCAACTAGGCTTATTTTTCTTGCATAATGATCTGAAAGACTCCTTATTATTACCATTCCTGACTGCTACTTGTTTGACCTGTTTGACTTTAAACCATCTTGAATCGTACATGTCCATCGAGTACCTAAAGATGCTCTCTCGTGTGCTTCTCCTGGTTGTTTTCTTTTTTGTTGAATTGAAAGATCATGACCTTACTTGGTTTATGCTTTATTATATGCATTTATGGTCACTTGTGCTTCATGTGGTTTTCAGCTTATGCATAATGAAGGATATAAAACGCTTATCGCCAAATGTCTGCAATTCTTTGCGCTCAAGTGTTGTTTTGTTTGACTTGCCGAGAGTTGTGGAAGAGTTGATATTCAATAGTGTTGAAGCTTGTGCAACCAAGGTGAGAGGTTATCCCTGATTTTCTTAAGCTATCTATTTTAATTAATATGTTCTGGTTTTAAATCTTGTGATGCTTGTGTTGCATTTTGTTGTTTAATTTCTTGGCTAGCTAACTATTTTAACTTCCATTCAGTAATAGAGTTTCTACCCTAGTCCTAAAATTAGGATACGGTTTTTCTTCTTCAACATCCAATGAAAACTGAAGCACTAAGGCACTGGGAGTAATGAATACATGATCTGTTGGGTATGATCATAATGAATACCAACTCCAAAAAATTGAAAACTCACTATCAATATAAGCAATCACCAACCCTTCAATACAGGGAAATTTACTTTTCAACTAGTTTTCCAGGCCCCATTCAAATTATGCATTACAAAAAGTAATTGAAAATAAGGAAACAAAGATTACCTACTAATATGTTTTTAAACTTGGTTGGTTGATTATCTCTAGCCATCTGCTTTTGCACGTGCCCTCATATAATTAACTAGATGGTAGCCAGTACTAATTAACTAACTCTCCCATATTGGTTGATTTAATAAATATGGATATGAATACATAACTCTGGGTGGCTCATCTTATTCCCATACACTTTTGGGTTGAATTGGATCCACGTAATATGTGTGGTTTATATCCAGACACTCATGAAAGGAGAGCCTTTGAAATACTTATTTTTACTCACAACTAGCATGCACATGTGGGACCATTTTCCTAAATGCTAATAATCCAAAGTTATTTTCAGGTTTTCATCCATTTGAATGTCGGAGGTTACTACATTAAAGTAGAGGATGATGGTAAGTAACAATTTTCAACTTTCTTGATTGCATTCCTGAAAGATATGCCTTATTTTTCTGTCCCTTTTTTGTTCATATGTCTCTAGGTTACGGCATTACACGAGATGGCTTGGTTCTTCTTGGAGAAAATCTTGGTAAATATGTATTACTTCATTTTTTTTTTGTGGTACATGTGTGAAAAGTCTTTTGACCTCATTCTTGCTTTGAGTGTATGTAGTTTACAGCTATTACAAACTTTGTTAAGGAATTAACAGTAAAACACACATGATGAGCATGTTAGGTAATTATGAAGTTCTAATGTTATGTTTCAATAGGTCTTTTAATGCAGTATCCATTTTGAATGAGGAACATTGGAAGATTGATTACATTTCAATTTTCGCTCCTTGTTCTTTACTTTTTGAATAAATTTTGAAAATCAACACACAAAAAACTTGCCAGAATTTATGTTTTTCTTGATAGCCAATATTTATAACAATATTATGGTTCGTATGATATTGTTTGATATCTAAACAGCAACATCCAGAATTCACTTCCTATCCAACATGGAAGCCTTCGCCGGAAGCTTGGTTTGTAGGGGAGAAGCATTGGGTTCACTTTCTGATGTTTCTTTGGTGGAAGTTCTCTCAAAAGCTCGTGGGAAGCCAAATTCATATTGCAAAATCATAAAGGCAAGCCTTCCTCTTTAGATTGTAAACTGAAAGATGCTTTACTAGCTAAGTGATCTATGTTGCTGTTTATTTATTCTTTGTTTAATTTTTTAGGGCCGGAAGTGTTTATCTCTTGGAATAAGTGACCAGAGGGATGCTGTAGGCACTACAGGTAAATTGAGTATCTCCTGAACAAGGAAGTGCTCTTCCTTTGCCACTTAGTTGTTGTACTTCCATTTTTACATTTATATAACCATGATCAGCTTTTTTGAGTTCAAATTAGCCCATTGCTATTGTATGGTATGATAATAGAAATTTAGCTTTTGGTGGTGGTAATCATGTATTTTGCCAATTTTCTTTCCATATGTGACTTTTGTATGCGAAATAATCTAATTCTTCACGATGAATCTTTTTTAATCACATTAAGTGTTCAAATGACCATTGTGGCTAGGGTTGTGCATTTAGTCGGTTCAGTCGGTTTGGTCCAAGGGTTTTTAAAATTGCAATTTGGCTCCAATTAGAACTATTCTTAAAGGTCGTATAGCGCACTTCTCTCTTCCTATATAAAGCATTAAGTAACAACATATCACAATCCAAAGCAAACTCTAAAATGTGATCCCCTGAATCATTCCTATCACCATAGTTAAACCCACCATGGACCCTCTCAAAACTTTCAGCCTCCTTCCTGTCATGGCCATTTTAGCCACCTCCTATAAAAAACTTTTTCATTGCTCAGTATTCCCTGAACAATCCCATCCAAAGTCCTTCCAAAACTCATTTTTTACCTGCTCGCTGAAACCTACTTGTGGGGTGTAGACACTAATGGCATTAAAAATCTCCTCTTTTAAAATTCATAATTTTGGGTTTCTATTTATCAAATGGAGCCAACCAAATTGGTCAGAAAAACTGAATTAACATATGTTTATGTTTTTGATTTGGCTAAATTGATTGGTTACGGGAGAAGCTTCATTGTAAAACTGAGTGTACATGAGTGACAAATTATGCAAAGAAACTATGCAGGCAACGATTTCGTTGAAGATTGAAAAATCAGGTATCAGGCATTACCATTCTATATAAAGTCACGAATTCTTATTGCACATTATATTGTGCCATGATGCAGTCTTGGTGGTCTAAATTATGCTTGTATCTTTTTGTATTCCTTCTGAATAGTTTAACATGGAAACTATTGTTGTATCCCAGTCATTGTTCGAGATTTATTTTACAATCAACCAGTTCGTAGGAAGTACATTCAGTCCAGGTTCGTCTCTTGCAAGGCAAACCCTTTCTTTGTTTTTCTTCCTTATGTAGTTTGCAATAGCATCTCTTTTCTGAATAGGGAAGTTTGTATTTTTGTTGCTTACTGATTCACAATCCATGCTGTCATGCAAGTCTAAAAAAGGTGCTGCATTCTGTAAAGAAATGCGTGCTTCGAACTGCTCTAGTGAACCCAGAGATTCTATTCAAAGTAGTTGACCTTGAAAGGTGGGTTTCCAGTCTGATAGATGCTGACATTTTTGTCTGAACAATTTATTAACGTGAATATATATATATATATATATATGTACATAACTTAGTGAGGCTGAGCTGCTTCGCACGTTGCCATCTTCATCTCCTTTGCACCTGATTTCTATTTTTTTCGGGGATGAGGTTTCTGGTTCCCTGCAAGAGATAACTTTTTCTGATAGAGATATAAAATTTTCTGGCTACATATCCAGCCCAAGAGATGCTTTCTCCACAAAGGTGTGCCTTCAGATGGAAGAAATCTCTGTAATTCTACATGCTTCAGTTTTAAAATTTTTTCTTTTTTTTTTGGTGCAGGCTTTTCAGTATGTCTGTATCCTTTTTGCCTTTCCCTAATTGTTGGTATTTCCTCCATTATTTAATTTTGTCCTCAACAAATTTAGATATCAATTCGAGGTTTGTCTGCAAGGGCCCAATTCATAATTTGCTCAACAGCTTGGCATCTAGTTTACAGTCTTCCACAGAGATTAAGTTTCACAGTGGAAAACGGCCTAGGACTCAAACATACCCGGCGTATATTCTTAATATTTGCTGCCCTATTTCAATGTATGATTTAATGTTTGAGCCTTCAAAGACAATCCTAGAATTCAAGGTGCTTTATCTTCTTACACTTGGCTCATAATTTCCTCTCTAATGAACATCTGTGTTTGACTGCTTTATTGCTTTCCATTGCTGTGGAAAGCTTCTAAGACTTAAATTTGTTTGGGTGGCATGATTACATTCACATCCATTACTTCAAATTTGCATTTTGTGATGGTAACTTTATGATGATTATCTTAAGATAGCATGTCTCCTCATTCTCAGAATCATTTTTTTACGACGTGCTTAATATTGTGCACTTTGTGTTGGTGTTGATCTGCAGAGTGCTGCATTTATAATGCATGTAGAAGGTGAGTCATTGGTATAAGGTCCTAAGAGTTGTTTGGCAAAAGTTGAAATTCTAGTGTACCTATGCATTCTAATAGATGTCCAACACCTTTAATGGTCTCATGAGTCTTATAGGTGTATTTCATATTCAAAAACCACAACCATTTATCATTCTCTTACTGTTTCTGAATTTGGTCTTATCAATATTTCTTTAATTGTGCCTCCATTTGGCTAATATAATATGATTCCGTAAAATAATATTAACCTTTAATATATATTTTGCACTTGAGCTTATTTGAAGTTTCATGTTATCTGCAACTTGTTTATGGGGAATTTTATGATCTGTTTATAGATAAGCATGCCTAAACAAAGAGTTCAATACAACTAGGACAGTTTATCACAATGCAAAATATCTAATTAGTTTATTGCTGAAAACTAAACTATCCAGAACTGTTATGTTATTATCGTGAAGAGTGCTTATGAACTGTGGATGTGAATGATACCCACAAGAGGCAAACATATTGTTCTGGTTAAATTAAATGACTTGCTTACGTTTGGATAATCTTGAACATTTTTAGTGATTTTCTTATAAGCATGCACTATGCAGTCGCATCCAATTCACTTATTCAGGATAAGATGCTGATATCCATATTGCTTTTGTGAAGTACATCCTGAACACCACCTTTTCTTGCGAATGTGCCAATCTGATCCATTCAAGTCATGATCCACGTCTTTTTTCGGATTGATCCTGTTCATAACAATATATATTGCCATACATTTATCTGGTACTTGCTATATACAAAGTTGTTGACAGGCATTTACAATAATCCAGCACTTAATTTTACAGGATTTATCAACTTTGATGTTCAAAACATGACCTTGTTGTTTGGTTGATGCTCCTGTCATGATTAGATAGGATAGCTTTCTGCTGTTTTGCTTCTAAAGTGACATTGTCTGCATTGAGCTCTTTGAGATATGTGTTCTTTTGTTGAGTTTAATTTTTTTCCTTTTAGGATTGGACTGTTGTCTTGTCAGTTCTCAAGCAAGCGATCTGGCAGCACTGGGAAAAGCTCCTGGCACAGCAGTCACAAGGTTGCAATTTTTTGGAGCACGACTTGTTCAGTTTTTTCCTGGATGATAGCTTTTGCAGAGCCCACTAATCCTGTTATATGATGCAGGAAAAGCTTTCGGCAACAATAATACAGTACCCATAGAAAGTGAAATTCAAAATAAAGGTTTGATGCCATTTAGGAAAGCAGCTATATTGGTTTTATATTAATGACAGCTTCCTTAAAATATAAAGGAGCTTTTGGTGGATTGATAAGATATAGCATTTTATGGTTTTGCCTGACAATCATGGTATGCACTACTTAAATGTGGTCTTTTAAGTAGTCTGTATGTTCTTTTTGTACCAACTGGCCTAGAGAGTTGTAGGTATAGTTTACATAGTCAAACACCCCTACAGGACTTCTTCCCATTGATTCATAATAGGCAGAGAGTGTTATATTTCATCTGTAGGTCCTAATATCTGCCACTTGAGTAGCTCCTTAAGAAGCTAACTTTTTTCGTTCAATTGGCCTCATCAGTTGAATGTATAGTTTATATGATTAAATGCTTTGTGATGTAACCTTTTGTGCCTTTGTAACTGATTGCCCTTGTATGTCTACTCTTTTCAGTTGCATCAAAGAGTTGTACAATAAGAAAAAGGAAAGATTTTGTCCAGAGTCCTCAAAGTTCTTCTCATCCAACAGCTAAATCTTCAGTTGATTTTAAGAACCATAGACTAGCAAGAACTGTAAAAAGATCACTTCCTGAGCTTAAACCATGCAGAAGCAACAGTGGTGATGTTTGGCAAACAAATTGCTCTTCTCAAGGTCAAATTGCTGATAAGGAGGTTTCTTTCAGTTTCAAAGAGGATCACATGGGGTGTGCTAAGATTTGTAGTGGGATGCCTGCCTCCAATTCTGATTCTGCCTTCATGAAAGATTCTATCTTCTCTTTTGAGAAGGCAAATTTGGACACAAATTGTTTACGATTGAGATGGGGTGATAATTCTTGTAGAGGTGATAGGAGCCTTGAAGATGTATCAGCGCAAATGTTGTATAATTGTGACCCTTGTTTTGTGAAGAATAATACAGAAGATGCATTTAGATTAGTGGGCAGTGTTGGATTTAACAAACCAGATTTGAAAGCCAATCGAGGGATTGAATCTGAGCATCTCGACTCAGCATCCTACTCCACTTGCAGTCCAGTTGAGTTTGAGCCTGGTCACTCAAAACATTTACCTGTTCATGACTTCAGGCATTCTCCTGGTGTTGGTTATGGCAGTAAGACTTCAAAGTTTGAGTTGATGTGGCACCAGCAAGTTGGTGATTCTGTCCTCGAAAAATGCCAAGCAACCAGAGAATTAGATATATTGTTAGGTGATTCACTAAACCCCTTTTCACCTGTTTATTCAAGCTTCACTAAAAATAGTAGCTTTCATAGTAGTTTAATCACCCAACTTTGGGGAAATGGCTCCAATTATGTATCTCGTGAGATGGGAAGGTATATTGGATCCCCATATTATGCATCTGGGAGAACACGGTTTGATGATTTTGCATATACCTACAATTTTGATGCAAAATCAATGTCTTTCGAGAATGACTTTGGAAAGTCTGATGGAGTGGAGAGAAGTTTCAAAAATATGTCTGCTAATTCTCAGAGAACACTTTATACCACAAGTTTCAAGGGCAGCAAATTTAATTATTTAGATCGCTTTAGTACTGATAAGACTTTGTGCCATGGGCAACCTTCAGATGGCGTCAGCTTTGAAGTTAAGGTAAATGATGATCCTGACAGATGGTTTTTAGATCATTCTGATGCAATTTATTCAGACAATCCCAAAAGGCATGCTTTCAATGGCCATATGGATGTGGCTGACAGCATACTTAAGCACAAACAAGATAAGCAGGAGACTCAAGATTCTCGGCTGTCTCATGGTTTTCTCAATATTAGATCTGGGAGAAGTCAATCAGCTCCACCATTTTACAAGGGCAAATGCAAGTTCTCCATTGTAAATACTTGTCATCATACGACAGTAGAAGGGAAAGAAAATGTTGGTGTGAAGTTTAAACCAGGTTTACTCATTTTGCGAATTATCTGTTATTCTTAATAACCTGGTTCTTTGGATTTTAAAGCCTTGTCTCCTATTTTGTAGGAACTATATATTCATCCAAGGAATTGGCTCAACCTTCTAATGCATCTCAGCCTCTTCTTGAGACAAGCCTTGCTGAGATTTCTTCGTGTTCCAGGTAAACACTTGATTTTGCTTTAATATAGCAACATTTAACATTCAAGTCATTTGGTGCGGTTGTTAAAATATTTGTCTCTTGAATTAGAGAATCCAGTGGTAAAGTGTCAGTCACAAAAGCAACAGATGAGGCGCTGGACAATAAACAGCCTCAAAAAGCAGATTATAATAACGCAATAAACAATGTTAATGAAGGTAAGTTAAATATTTACTGATTATCAGTCTATGGAATGCTGATGGCTGGTCAGCTTACCCTGCAAGCTTTGTTACAGATGAATTGAAATATGCATCAGGAAATTTAACAAAATGGCGGAATCATGATGCACAGCCTACAGTTAAGTATGTCAATATAGTGTCATGAATCCATCTTTCATGAGACCTTAATTTCTACCATGCATTATCCAGATTATTGTGATAACTTGGCTGCTTTGTTTTCATTTTTACAGGGTGGAGAAATGCATCATGATAATAATGATGATATTCTTGACATTTCTTCCGGATTGCTACATCTTACTAGTAGTTCCTTAGTACCTGATAGTATCAGCAGAGAATGCCTTGAGAATGCAAGAGTTCTTTTTCAAGTGGATAAAAAGTTCATCCCAGTTATAGCTGGCGACACGCTAATCATCATAGATCAGGTTTTCATTTTAACCTTATAGTTTTTGTCTAACAGAAATCAGTAGACACTCTATTGCTATTTGCTTACTCTTGTTTTTATCAGGTTTATGTTGAATTCCTTGATAAACCAAGTTGATTTAAACCATCCTATGCACATAAGAGTTCTGTTGACTACATGTGTATTTCAAGGTTTTAGTAATGCTCTGTAGGAAACAAATTTGAAAATAATAATAAATTTCACTAAACCTATTGCACTCAATATGGAAATTACTTGAAAGAAAATGTTTTGATGAAATACATTCAATGTCACCACAAATCATATTTTTGAGCAAGCCTGTAGAGAAAAGCCAAAGGATGACAGATCCTTTGGATTGACCTAAGAATACTATCTCTTGATGAATCCTTTGATGGTTGATGTTCTTCAACTCGTGGTCTTTGTCTGAACACTTGCTCCAGTAATCACATCCCATTGTCATTCTAAAAGGAAGAAAAACAAGAGGAGGTTTAGGAGGAGGTGATGAATTCCATTGTTAACAGTGAGTGACCTAGAACATGGCTCTTGATGTTGACAAGTCAAAATAGATCCTTTTTCATTTCTGACTTTTGTGAACTCAGTTCTATTGGGGTGCCCCATTCAGGTCAGTCTTGGCTCAACTGGGGTGAACATGGTTGCAGTGAGGGTAGATGGGCGATCTAGGCATATTAAGGATAGCAAGTTAAGCTGTGGTGGCTAAAATGAAGGCCTGAAGGGTCAATGTTGATAAAGGGATAGGGTTGTGAATTAAGGAAAGTAAGGGAGAAGAGGTGAGGTGGTGAGAGCATAAGGGTTCAAACTTCAAAATGCAGGAGTGATGGAAATGACATGGAAAGTGGTGGGATGGGGGAATGGATTGACAGTTGAGAGTAATGGGTGTCATTGAGTATCAATTTCTTGTAAATGTAGGTTATCTAGACAGATTGATGTTTGAATAAAGAAATTAAAATATACGAGACAAATAAAAGCTAAAATTAACAAAAGTAAGCAAACGATGGCCTGAGGTATTAAATTCAGATGCAAAGGCTTCTAGGATTATGGTTTACCACAATGTTAGATAAATGCATTGCACTAATTCTCTTTGATCAAATTTAATTATAATTGAAGGTGGAATATTCTAAAATATTTGTATAGAGGTTAAGTTTCTCATGTATAGAGGTTTTCTATCCAATGGTTTGAGTTCAATTATGCTAATTTTGCAGCATGCTGCTGATGAGCGAATTCGTTTGGAAGAACTCCGTCGAAAGGTTCACAAAATTTTATTTTGAACTTTCATTTTAGTGTGCCTTTTGCATTTTACATTTATTCCTGGAACATAGGTTCTATCTGGTGAAGGGAACCATATCAGTTATTTGGGTGAGGAGCAAGATTTGGTATGTGAGCAATGATCACCTCTATTGTTTTTTTATTACTGTCATTCTTCATGCAATATCTTTATACTTCGCTGACAATGGGTTTTAGAATATTCTTATTCACTTGTTTCTTGACTTACTTCAGATTCTTCCTGAGATAGGGTTCCAGATATTACATAACTATGCTGATCAGATACAGAAATGGGGCTGGATTTGCAACATCCACACTGAGTGTTCAGATTCATTTGTGAAGTAAGTGAGTTTTGGAACCATAAATTTCTTGTGCTTATATAACTCAATTTTTACTTTCATTAAGGTTAGCATTTTGAAGTGCAAATCATAAAACCTGCTAGGTATCAAGCCTCAAGTAAATCATGTTTTTAACAATTTCTCCTTGGATTTTTTATCACATATATAATAACCAAAATCTCAAATAATTGTTTGGCTCTAATTTACTTAACCTTTTTCTACTTATGGAATTTCAGAAGACCTGTATGCTAATTGAGTTTGTGTTCCCTTTGTGGGCTAAATGTGTTTTGCTAGATGCAAACCATGAACATATTACCTGAAACTTACTCAACTGAAAAGCTTTAGCTAATAGGATGAGAGAGCTAGTATTTGATGTGGGGCTATTAATCACCTTGGTGTTTGTCAATGATTTGAAGCAAAACTGGGCATATTAGATAATATTTTAAAGTTCCACGACAGCTTTCAATGGAAATTGCCAGATATGTTGTAAAATTCTCCGTACCTAACATTTAGTGAGACTGAAAACCATAACAATTTTTTGATTTAAGTTTCCGCAATGCTTTATACCCTTGATACTTTATGGACATCTTATTACTTTCTGTAGTGCTTATTAGTGATTAATAGTCCCACATCAGTTGAGTTGATCAATATCAATATGAAGATTTCTGCTGCTAAATTTTGTTTTATTTGATTTATGGGTTTAGTTTCTGGTTGAAGTCATAAACAGATATTTTCATTAATTTCCTTGCAGGAATATGAATCTTATGAACAAAAGGCCACATGCTGTCTCCCTTTTAGCAGTAAGCATCTCTTTTTGTTTTCACTTTTCATTAGAGACGAGTCGTGTTTATTGTTGTTATCTTTCACACATGTTATTTTATTCTTGTTTTCAGTGTCTCCTTTAGTTTGCTTGCTACTAAGTTGAGTGTTATGTTGTGTATGTTGCTTCTTTTTATTAGATCTTAATTGAGCTTTACCATCTGTAGCTATGGCCGCTACATGAATGATTGTAATTGCTTACATTTAATTGAGACTTAACTTGTACGAACACATCTTAAGAATGATGAACTTCATACTAAGTTGTATAAATAAACAACTTCACATTGTTATTGCCTCCTATTTGGTATGTATGAGTTTTGCTTATGCCAGGCTTTGCTTTTTCATTTGTAGCAGCTGAGCAGACAATTAGTTTGTACATTTCTTTCTTTCTGGAGGCCAAATAAATTATTTATGGTAGCAATCAATATGATGCATTGATTATTCTTTTGAAGTTGCTGTACTCTTTTATTTTATCTGGCTAATATTTTGCTGGCGTGCAATCATATTTATGTTTTCAGGAATTGATGTTTCAGGTACCCTGTATTTTAGGGATTGATCTGACTGATAAAGATCTTTTAGAATATCTTGAGCAGGTGTGCTTATTCTTTTTTAAGTTTATTATTCTGCTTGTGTTTCACTATTGCTGTGCCTTGAACTCCTCTATTGGTTTAAGCATATCATATATGCTACTCCGCAAATGACTTGTAATAAGCATGCTGCACTCTCCTTGGTCAAAACATCGTAGTTGTGGCTGAGGCATATTGGAGACAAATCATGCTGGCCATCATTGGAGCTTTCTAGGAGAAGATTAAAGTTCAAAGTTGTTTGTGATTCCTTTAAGCATTTTACTGCTGACTTTACATTAGGAAGACCATTAGCTGGCTAGTGATAAGAGACACAACAAAGAGAAGTGCTTTTTGGTGATCTAAAGAAAGTTTTTTTAAAATAAAACAGGTGGCTGTTATATCTATTTCAGCTTAGACCCTTTTTCTTTGATATTTAAATTTCCTATTGTGATACTTTTTAGAATTGCAGTTGTAAGCATTTATAGTTATCTTGTTACCTCTATTTGATGTGATGACCAAAGTTGCAAATTGGTACTTTGGCAATGATGGATGACAGAATAAAAGTAGGATGGGCCATCATCTCTTACCTCTTGCTGTTATTCTGTCTACTGCTACCTGATTTTCTTGTGTTATTATGATTTCATGCAGCTTGCTGAGACAGACGGATCATCAACGCTGCCTCCTGCTGTTATCCGTATCCTCAATTTCAAAGCTTGCAGAGGTAGTAACCTTATTTATCCTTACGTACATTTTAACATAACCGAGCTCATGTATAGAAAACACGATAACTTAAGCATGACTTTGAACTTCAAGTATTTTCTACACTTATCTGTGTTCTAGCTAACTGTTTTTATTTTATTTTCCTTTGGATAAAGGTGCTATTATGTTCGGGGATTCCTTGTTACCCTCAGAATGTTCTCTCATAGTCGATGAATTAAAAGCAACATCTTTATGTTTCCAGGTAACATATACTTGAGCATGCAATATTTCTACAAAAATCTCTTGTAGAATAAAAAGCAATTTGTGTCCGGCTGAAAATTTTGCTCGGTTCAAGCCTTTTCGCATTCAAATCTTCTTATCAAAGAGAATCCTTTTTGCAGTGTGCTCACGGCCGGCCAACGACAGCCCCGCTTCTCAACATGGTAGCCCTACATGAGCAGTTGACATTGCTCGAGATGCGACTCCGTGCCCCAGAGAACGAATGGCACGGACTCAGCCAACACAGACCCAGCGTCAAGAGAGCACGGCAACGGTTAGCCTCTGCTAAAAGGTTCCAGAAAGGATAGCGCCGAAGAGCGCACCACCAGAGGTTAGTCACAAAGACAATTTTTTCCCCACCTATTCATTTGTAAATGTATCATAAACAGAAACCATTAGCACATTGATTTTACCTGTACAACCTGTATTTCCATTTGATGCAAATAAACAAGGTGTTTTTTTAATATGTCGTAAATCTGTGTTTTTTTTTCATCTAGCATTTTCTGATATTATGACGTATTTATTATTATTATTATTTTTAAATTACTCTTTAACATTTTATTCAATTTTATTGTTGGAATTAAATATGTGAGAGAAATATGAAGATATAAATTTATGAGTAATTTTAAAAAGATAATTATTAATTTTTTTAGTATTTGAGATTTGGTTAACCACGACAGATAAAAAAGAATGGAGGGAGTAAAAAACAAGCTCATCCACATGCAGGTGTTATCCTTTTTGGTATTCATCATTAAATCTCATTTGTTTTGGATAGAACCTTGCACATTGGTGATAAATGCTGGAATCTGAATGTTTCAAAATATTATTATTGGTGTTAAAATTGTCAATCTGGTTGTTGCTATGTTGACCCCTAGTGTCTGAAATTTCGTGTTTTCTTGTTGACTTTGCATGTACATTCAATAATGCCATTTACAACGGTTTGGTTGTGTGACAGTGTACAAGTTTGATTTCAGGGTTTATGTAATTTACTAGTGGTAAACTAGTAATAACTCGCATTTAATAAATTGTTTTATTAGCACCATGTGACAATAAATACATGTTTTATGTTTATATTAAAATTCTTTTTCTTGAAATTGAGGTTTCTTAGTGGATAATAGTAGAGTTGGGCACGGGTCGAGTTTTAACGTTGAGAGAACCAGTTTGCACACCATCACATTTTAATTTGTTCAGACCTAAAATTTTTGTAGATACATACTTTCTATTTTGAAGAAATTTTTTTTTTATTTTAAAATAGTTATTATTTTGTAATATCAATTAATATTTATTCATTTATTCAATTTTATTTTTCTTCAATTTTTTAAATTATATAAATAAAATAATAATATTTAAAATTTAAAAAAAATTTGCTCTAAACAAGATAGTTTAATAATTTAATTAATTTTTATATTAATTTTTTTAAAATATTATTTTTTTAATTATTGTGTAATACCTTTAAACCACATGCATATTAAAATGGCGAGAGAGTAAATATAAATAAAAACCTCAAAGCAACAAGATTCCTAAAAGCAACTTCTCTTACAAATTTCGTTAATTATATATACACAACACAAACATAAAAACACTCTTATACATATAAGATAATCTAATAATAATAATAATAATAATAATAATAATAATAATAATAATAATAATAATAATTTCTCTCTATATATAAATATAATAAACCTAAAAAAAATCAAACTCATCATCATCATCTTCCTCGTCGTCTCCGATCACTGATCAAGAGCATTAGGTCCATAACAAGCTTTGATCACCGGATTCCACAACCACTGTACCAAAAACCTCCTCCCATTCCTCCCTTTCATATTCCATCTTCTCCCTTTCTCATCCTTCTCTACTTCCCCTGTATACCCTCCACCTCCTCCACTCCCATACACTCCTTCACACAAATCCCCAATCTCCGTCGGCGCCGTCGGATCCTCGCCGGCGTACCACGCATTCACCAACGGATTCGTTGACAACTCCGCCATCTCATGCCCTATCACACTGTTGTGGAATTTCTATCAATTAAGGAACAAGACTAAGTGTGCGTTTGGTTCGCGGAATGTGAATGAAACGTGAAATGAGATAAAGAATGAAAAATGAAACTGTAGAATATGAAATGATAATGAAAACTGTGTTTGGTTGGAATAATATTTAATTATGAATGAAAAAAATAGTATGAGGAGAGTATAACAAAATTACTTTTATACTCCTAATATGCATAAAGTCTAATTACATAAATAATATTTTAAATATTTTTTTTGAATGTTATTATTAAAAATAATTATTATTATAATTAAATATTTAAATTAAATATCTCATTTTAATTATTATTAGTTTTAATTTTTTTAATTAAATATTTAAATAATTAATTTTTATATAATTAAATCTCAATAAGAGAAAGTGTTACTACACTCTAATTATTATAATTAACAATTTTAGTTAATAATTTTTATTTTACTTTTATTATTATAATTTATATATAAATAAAAAATATTTTTTATTTTAATTATTATATTTAATTTTATAATTTTATTTAATTAAATATTCAGAGGGCAAAAGTGTCATTTTACTTTTATTATTATAATTATATAACTATAAAATATTTTTTTATTTTAATTATTATATTTAATTATTTAATTTTATAATTTTATTTAATTAAATATTCAGAGGGCAAAAGTGTCATTTTACTTTTATTATTATTATATATAAATATAAATTTTTTTATTTTAATTATTATATTTAATTATTTAATTTTATAATTTTATTTAATTAAATATTCAAAGGGTAAAAGTGTCATTTTAAAAATTAATACTATTCATTCCTTTCCAAATAGTATCATTCCCCCCCAATTTTGGGGGGAATACATATGTCTCTACATTACCACTATTCATTACCTACACATTCCATTCCCATTCTAATAGTTATCCATTCAAACATGGGTATAAATTACTATTGATAATGATTACTATGCTAATAGTGTTTATTACGTCCATCCAAACACACCCTAAGATCCTTGAATCAAGATCACAGTAATTTGAGAAACCACTCACAATTTAGTCACAAATCATCAGATTGTTCAAGAAAATAGAATCTCTTCAGAGATTGACAGGTTTCACAAGATTCACAACAAAACTAAGATCAGGAATTCTAGCAACAACAGAGAAACAATCCAGAAATTGACAAGAAAAAACATGAAGACAATGGGGAGCTAACTTCCCTTCCGATCCACTGTCGGAGATCCCGCCGGAACTCGTCGGAAACCATAGACGAACGGAATCAGACCCTAATCACCTTCAGACCAACGAAAACCTTTCTCATTTCTCTTCTCCCCCTTTTATATCCCTTCCCAGCTGGCATTAATGAACCTTCTAGTCGTTCGCCCATTGTCTTATCTTCATTGGTCCACGTTATCACCAATAACGAACTCCTTTAAACGAGAGTTCCTCCACTTGATTCTCTGGCCATGTCCACCAATGGTTGATTCATTAGCCACGTCACTCCCTTGAATGTCATTAAAATCTACTGATGTGGAAGGCAGCATCTTTCTCACGTGCCCTCTCATTTGAAACTCCATCACTTGGTGCCAGTTTCTCTCGCGCCATTACAATACCCTCCCCATTTAAATTGGCCTTGTCCTCAAGGCCAGGAAATTGAGATTTAATCCATTCCCAATCCTCTCAAGAATTGTCACCATCATGACATTCTTCCCATTGAATCAATGCCTGAATGCACACCTTCCCATTTCGCAATATCTGTCTGAAATTGAGAACTGTCACAGGTTGTAAGAATGGACCTTCAGCAATTGATGTCAGTGGAAGAGGTAATGTACTTGCTTGTGCCAAAGGATTTCCCTCACATTTCCTTAATAGAGAAACGTGAAAAATTGAATGAATACAAGTATTTTCTAATAATTGCAATTTATAAGCAACCTGTCTAACTTGTTGAATTATTTGAAACGGACCAAAATATCGCATACTTAGCTTCTGATTCTTTCTCAAAGCTAGAGAATGTTGCCGATAGGGCTGAAGTTTCACAAATACCCAATCGCCCATAGAAAATAAAACTTCAGAACGATTCTTATCACCAAATTTTTTTCATCCTGGCCTGTTTCAATTGATGCAGAAACCTGTCCCTTTTCTGCAACATTACTGTAACATCAGAATTATTTTGTTCACATGAATTGTAAGAAATCAGAACTGGAGGATCTCGGCCATAGACTATTTGAAATGGAGTGAATTCAGCACTAGACTGGTATGAGGTGTTATACCAGTATTGAGCCCATGGTAAAAACTCAACCCAGACTTTGGGATTCTCAGAGACAAAATAACAGAGATAGAGCTCAATACATTTATTTAATGCCTCCGTTTGACCATCTGACTGTGGATGGTAAGCTGTAGATCTAGATAAAGTAGTACCCATAGACTGAAAAAAGATGTCACCAGAATCTACTGAGAAAAAAACCTTGTCTTGGTCACTGATGATACTCCTAGGAACTCCATGTAATTTGACCACTTGATTAATGAAAGTGTCAGCAACAACAGTACTAGAAAAATCAGCTTTGAGAGGCATAAAATGGCCAAATTTAGATAATCTGTCAACAACCACAAAGATAATAGAATATCTCTTAGATATTGGCAAACCAACAATAAAATCCATAGTCAAATCATCCCATATATGTTTAGGAATTGGCAAGGGCTGAAGAAGTCCAGCAGGGTGAGTATGACTTGCTTTGGCTTGCTGACAAACCATACAAGTTCTAACAAATTGCTTAACATCTTTGCACATTCCCAACCAACAAAATTGTTGAGCCATCCTCATATAAAGTCCGAAGAGTTCCTGCATGCCCGCCAAGAGCTGTACAATGAAATTCCTGTAACAATTGATTTCTCAGTTGTTTATCATCAGGAATAGCCAATTTCCTTTTCCTCCATAACAAATTCTGTTGCCAAGTAAATGTAGGATCTGTATTGGTATGTGACTGAATGTCTAGAAATTTTGTCAATACAAAATTTATCTTTTTGCTGAAGTTGCTGTATCTGAGATTGCAAGGAACAACTAGAAATAGATAAATGCATTTGGAAACACCTCGATAATGCATCAGCTGCCAAATTGTCCTTTTCCCGGTCGATACTCAATATTGAAATTATAGCCCATGAGCTTTGGAAGCCACTATTGTTGTTCTGGAGTATGAATATTCTGTTGCCCAAGATGTCGCAATGCCTCTTGATCAGTTCTAATGGTAAATTAATGGCCAAACAGGTAATGTCTGAACTTAGTCACTGCCCTTACATAAGCTGATTTTCTTTGCATCAAAAGAGTTAATTTCTTTGAGAAATAAGCTATTGGATGATTAGCTTGACTCAAGACTGCACTAATGCCTGTCCCCGAAGCATCTGTCTCCAACATAAATGGCTTATTGAAATCAGGTAATTTCAAAACTGGATCCTTAGAAATTTTCCTTTTCAAATTCAAAAATGCTGCTGCTGCTGCAGAACTCAACTGAAAACAATCCTTCTTTAACAAGTCAGTTAGAGGTTGAGCATGAAGGGCATAATTTTTAATGAACCTCCGATAATAGCCACTGATCCCCAAAAATCCTTTCAGCTGTTTAACATCTTGAGGTTCAGGCCACTGTAAAATAGATTCAATTTTAGTCTTGTCCATTTGCACTCCATTAGCAGATACAATGTACCCCAAATAATCAATTTGGGACACCCAAAGCAACATTTAGAATATTTTGCAAATAGTTTATGTTGTTGTAATGTCAGAAGGACCTGCTCCAAATGACTATTCAAGTCCTTACTATACACCAGGATATCATCGAAAAAAATATCATAACATATCTGCGCATTGTAAACTGAAAAATACCCATTCATTAGAGCTTGAAATGTTGTTGGGGCATTTGATAATCTAAAGGGCATCACCAACCATTGAAAATGCCCGTGATGCGTTCTAAATGCTATTTTATGTCTATCATTAGGATGAACTAAAACTTGATGATAACCAGATCTTAGATCTAGTTTTGAAAAAATTTGTGCACCATGCAACTCGTCCAACAATTCATCCATTGTAGGTATTGGGTATGCATCTTTAATAGTCAAAGCATTCAATGCCCTATAGTCTGTGCAAAATCTCCAAGTACTATCCTTCTTTTTTACCAACAGAACAGGAGATGAATAAGGACTTATACTATGCTCAATTATGCCATCCTGCAACATCTGATTTACCATAATTTCTATCTCATTCTTTTGACTGTGAGGATACCAATAAGGTCTCACCTTCACTGGTTGTGCCTCAGATTGAAGAATGATCCTATGGTCAAATTCCCTGGATGGAGGTAATCCTGTAGGAATAGAGAATACTGCTTGATATTTGAGCAGCAATTGTTGCAATTTGACTGGCATTTCAACAGGAAACTGAAGTTGTACTTCAGAATGAACAAAAGGATCTACTGAAGATCTTTGACAAAAAGACTCCAAATTATCTTCCTTAACTGACAAAGAATAGCAAACAGAAATTGCCTTGGACCTACACAATTGATGTAATTGATGAAGAGATGCCATATGAGGTCCAGAATTCTTAGTACCATTAATAGTGAGGGATTTGCCACCAGAATAAAATTGGATGTAAAGATCTTTGTAATTCATAATATGAGATCCCAAGGTTGACAGCTAATCAGCACCCAAAATAATTTCTGCACCTTCAATAGGAAGTAAATACACTGGAAGTTGCAACAAATGGCTTTGTACTTGAATCTATAAGTTCTGAATCATACCTTCAACCTATAAAGCAGAACCATCACCCACTAGCACTTTGAAAGGAGGACTTGGTGCACATCTAAATGTAAAAATTTTGCCAGCCTAGGCTTCATAAAGCTGTCGTCACTACCCCCATCCAATAAAATTTGAACCTGATGCCCATTGATAACCCCAATGAATCTCATAGTGCCAGACACATGAGCACTGTTCATAGTATTCAATGAATGTTTAGTAGATGATTCCTCAAAAACTATAGGACGTTCAATTCCCACAGTAAAATTAGCAGTAGGAATAGTCATTAAATTAGCAAGAATGCCACCAGGAACTTCTTCGTCAGTAATAGTATCCTCATCCCAATGTAACAACAACAACCTTTTATTTGGGCATTTATGAGTAGGAGAGAATTTTTCCGTCACAATTAAAACATAAACCTTTTGCACGCCTTAATTGCATTTCATTAAAACTGATTCTCTTAAATGGCTGAGAAGAACTAGGGGACCGCGATGTGGTCTGCGGAGTAGTACTCTGAACATTCTGTGGATTTACCCAAGTTTTAGGAAGAACAGAAATTCCCAGATTTGGCTTAAAAGAGATATTGCTGCCATGAATGTCTGGCAGAAAAACAACACGTTTAGAAGATCCTTTAACAATTACTGAACAATTATCGGTGTATTTGTCTTCATACAATTGAGCTAATTGCATAGCTTGAGGTAATGACTCAGGCTTTAAAGGAATAATATCCCTTTGAATATCCTTCTTCAAACCACTAATGAAACAAGTCAGCAATGCTTTGTGTGACATTCCTTCCATTCTATTTGCCAATGCAATAAATGTATTATAATATTGAGCAATAGTGCCATCATGAGACAAATTAAACAAAGCATACCCCGGATCCTCATAAGTAGAAGGTCCATAAGCAAATTCTAAAGCCTGTAGAAACTGAAACCATGAGACAAAATACTTATTCTTCTTCATCATCTGATACCAAGGAATAACTGGTCCCTCAAAATGTATTTGAGCAATCTTGAGTTTATAAGGATTAGTAATATCAAAATACTCAAAGAATTGTTCAGCTTGATATATCCATTGCACCACATCAGACCCATCAAAACGGGGAAAATCCAATCTAATTGTTCTCATATGAGCAAAAGGAATAGCATGACAGTCATGTTGTTCTCTAATCACTGCTGGTTGAACTAATGTTGAAGTAGTCACAATGTCTTGCAACTGATTGAGATTATTCTCTAGAATTAGAGATAATCGAGAGAGAGCTTGTTCCACCAAATTTACACATTCATCACGCTGATTCATGGTTGCCAAAAGCCTCTCTTCGCGTTGCTCCATAATAGTCATCATAGTATCCAATCGGGCTGTAATATCCTTCATACACGTGGATTCCGCCATGAAGAAGAACAAAATCTCCCCAGAAATCAAACGAAAGCACCAAAAATGTTGTGCAATTTCTATCCATTAAGGAACAAGATTAAGATCCTTGAATCAAGATCATAGTAATTTGAGAAACCTCTCACAATTCAGTCACATATCATCAGATTGTTAAAGAAAATAGAATCTCTTCAGAGATTGACATGTTTTACAAGATTCACAGCAAAACTAAGAACAGGAATTCTAGCAACAATAGAGAAACAATCCAGAAATTGACAAGAAAAAACTAAGAAGACAATGGGAAGCTAACTTCCCTTCCGATTCATCGTTGGAGATCCCCGCCGGAACTCGCCGGAAACCACAGACGAACGGAATCAGACGCTAATCACCTTCAGACCAATCATAACCCTTCTCCTTTCTCTTCTCCCCCTTTTATATCCCTTCCCAGTTAGCATTAACGAACCTTCTTGCCGTTCGCCCGCTGTCTTCTCTTCATTGGTCCACGTCATCACCAGTAATGAACTCCTTTAAACGAGAGTTCCTCCACTTGATTCTTTGGCCACGCCCACCAATAGTTGATTCATTAGCCACGCCACTCCCTTGAATGCCCCCACCATTGGGAAGCAATTGGATGATATCTGGCACTGGAGTTGGAGTTGGAGATGGAGAGGAGGAAGTCGCGGATTGGAGCTTGGCGTGAGGGTGACCAATGGCCATACCAGATGAGGAAGAGGTTGATTGGGGAGGAGAGCACAGGGCCTATGTGGTACCGGAGATGGATGAGCTCCGATGAGCCCTCGTACTTCTTGGATGTAGAAAGTGGTATGTTTGTGCTTTGGTTTAAGCTTGTTTTAGCTCTTAATTCAAGTTGTTGTTTGGTGTTGTTGTATTGTAGATATGGAGATGCAGGTTGGACTTGAATGGATGTGTGCATTAAGGAGAAGAGGAAGAGGAGAAGCAGAAGTTCGAGAAGAGAAAGCATTGTGGTAGTGATAGTAATAGTAGTAGTAGTAGAAGTAGTGGTAGTGTTCTTTGGTTCCATTGTTGTGGCTTTAATAGTAATTACAGAGAGAAGGAGAAAGAGAGAAAAAGGATGGGCTGGCATATGGAATGGAGTGGGAGGAGGGTTGGAGACAACTATGAGTGTGGGGCTAACACAGGGAACTCAGCAGAAGTGATCAATGAGGGAGGGAATCCATAATTCAAGAAGGAAGGTATTAAAGAAAGAGAGAGAAATGTACTCTTTTTTTGGCTCCCTATGTCTCTATTTAACTGCCTTGGTTTTAGCACTGGAATATATTTCCTCCGTTCCTTTTTATCTATCGTGAATAATTGAATCTCACATACCAAGAAATTTAGTTATTTTACAAAATTTTATAAAAATTTGGTTACCTTTCCAAAACTACCCCTAATTTATATCTTCACATTTCTCTCTCATATTTAATTCCAAGAAGAGAATTGAATAGAGTGTTAAGGATAATTTTAGAAATAAATAATAAATGATTTTTGATGTTAGAAAAATGACAGATAAAAAAGAACATGTATTTATCAATGTTGTTTGACCCGGACCGGCCCGGCCGGTTCAACCGGAAAAACCGGGAACCGGCCATGTGGCCGGCCCGGATACTCTGATCGACCCGGGGTATTAAAAAATCCCGGTGTTAACCCGGTGACCCAGGCGGTTCAACTAGAACCGGGTTGACCCGGCCGAGTCAATCGGGTCACAATGTTTAATTTTTTTTTAACAATATTTAATAATTTATTATTATTTTTTTCATTAAAAAAACCACAAAATCGTGTATATTTATTAATATTAATTTATAATTTATAATCAATAAATAGAATTACAATATATATATATCAACAAAAAAATTAACATTTAAAAAAATAAAAATATATTAATGTATTATGTAAATACTTTCTAAAAAAATTTAATTTATTAAGAAAAATAAAAACAATAAATGAGTGTAATTTTATTATAAAAAAATATAAAAATTAAAAGTATTCTAATTAAATAAAAAAATATAAGAAAAATTTAAAAACAAAAATAAAAAAACTCAATTGAGATATAAGAATTAGTGAATTAAATTTCTTATTTATTTTTAACAAAAATTAACCAATAAACAAATAAATAAATAAATAACACCGAGAGAAGTTTGATAATTATATATTAATATATTAAATTTGTAAATATTTAAAAAAATATAAAAAAATAAATGACTAAATTAGAAAACTCTCATCGTATATAAGGTCATTTATCAATTTAAATATCAAATTTGAGTAGGTTTTTATAATATAATTATGGATTTAATATTATATTTGCTTATTATTAATTATTATAATATTTTTTTATATTTAATTATTGATTCCCGGTTCAACCCTGGGTTCGACCCGGTTGAACCCATGACCCTGACCCACAGGGCTTAGCCGGGTCTGACAACCTTGGTATTTATGACATATAAAAAGGAACGGAGGGAGTAACATTTTTAGCCAAGAATTTTTTATTATGAATTATATTTTTATCAAAAATATCTTTATTTAATAAGTACTAAATATATCGAAGTTAATAATATTTTGAAGTAAATATCTAAATTATATAATAATAAATATTTATTATTATTAAAAAATAAATTTTAATTTTAATATAATTATTTTTTTTATTAATATTAGTTAAGTAAACCTCACCTATTTTAAATAAATATAAATTTTTATTGTTTTTGAATTTTAGAAAGTTCATATTTTTGAGATTTTATTGAATAAAAAGGAGATAACGGGGGAAATTCAAATTCTGCCGGTAATGTGAGATTACCATTTATCGAGTAAATAATCACATTCCAAGTAATATTGGTCAAATTATCACATTCCGAAAATATGATATTTCTATTCTATAAAATTAAAATACCCGGTTCACATCCCTAGGGTAATGTGATATTAGCCCAACCGAACGACCCCTATATGTAATATTTTGAAAGTACCAAAGGCCCAGTAGCTTAGCTGCACTTGAGTTTATTGTGAAAAACAAGGGTATGACATTTAAAAAATTTTGAGTTCAAGATTCGCAATAATGGTAACTAGTCACCAGTGTGAATGTGGTCTTGCAGCCCAAACCCCTCGTCTGTGGCCAGTGGCGAAAGCAGAAATAAAATTAAAGGGGTGCTGAATTTAAAATATTTTTTTAAAATATTAAATAATTATATTAATTTAAACTTGAGATTATAATAATCAATATTTTAAAAATATAAAATATATATCCATCAAAAAAATTTTTGGTTTATATGTAAAACCACTATCATTTCTACATAATTAGCGATTAACTCAACTAGTTAAGCACAAAATTAATAAATACTGCAATTAAAAAACAACTTTAAACAAATTCATATATAAGTCAATTATTAAATACAATAGAGAAAAAAATCACCAATCCTTTATATCTGCAATGTTTTTTTATATTAGAGAATTTGTGATAGCAATTGCATTTTTTAGGATTTTATTTTTATTTTTATATTAATATCCTAAATATTGATAATTATGTATTAATAAGTTCAATAAAAAAAATCTATATATAAAGTTTAAAAACAAAAATATATGAGGATTTATATTTGGCTAGCCATATTATTTATTATCACTCAACATCAAATTTATTTAATATACACATAATTATAATTTTAAAAAATTTAATTATTCTTAAACTCAAAATTTTATCTAATTTATTATTGATTTATGATAATATTTTATTTATATTTATTATTTAATAAAAATAATTAAAAAAATATTTATTATGATTTCTAAGACAGGCTTAGTGTATGGCAGGTAGCCTTCTTTCCTATTTGATAATATATGTACTAGTAAGTGGGGAGATCAATCAATATGGTAGTGTTTGGTGTCCTGGATATCCCAGGATAGGGATGGGATATCCAGGGCTACAGCCCCATCCGGGTGTTTGGTTTCTTGAATGAGACTGGATGGGGATGTCCCCCATCCCTGAAAAATGGGATGAGTGGCATCCCACCATCTCAGTCCTTTTCTCTCTCTTTCTCTCATCCATCTCCATCTCTCTAAATATTTTAAACTAATTAACTTCAACTAAAAAAATTAAGTTAAATAATAAATAAATATGTTATTCATTAATAATCCATTAAAATAATTTAAACTAAATAAATAAAATATATTTTTATTAATTTCCTGTTATTTAAAAAATCAAATACTTCCTAAAATATTTCAATTTTAAAAAATTAAAAATATCATCCATTAATTAAATTAAATTAAACAATTTAAAAATATTTTTTAATGATCATTTGAAAATACATTCTTAGCTACAGTTTCTAGTTATTCATAATAGTTTCCGTTTATTATGTTATTAATTAATAATCCATTAAAAATATTTCATGCTAAATAAATAAAAAATTTATCTATTAATATCCGTTATTTAAATCAAATACATACGGATATCCAAATATTTACAAATCCTTATCCTTCAAACCAAACACTAAACAATCTTTATCTTTACTATTAAATCCCTCCAACCAAACATTTAAATATGGATATTTCCATCCATGGATATTTTCCCATCCACATGGATATCTCCCATCCATGAAATATTATATCCCACTATCCAAACACTACCAATATACATGATAAGGATGAGCCATGCATATATCTTGCTTGCTTTATAACATAATCAGCAACTATTAAATTTCTTGTGAGAATAATATCTAATGTAGCTCTACCATTATAATTAATAAGAACACACATATATCCATGTAAAATTAAGTGTTCACGTGCTTGCGAAGACGAATTAAAAATTCCTTATAATCTCTAGAATTGTAGCCGCTTGTCTATATTACTCCCCTCCCAAAAATCTCTTGAATGAAAAATAAACTTAAATTAAAAAAAAAAATCACATTTATTTAAATTCAATTTAATGTCAATCCAAAGGTTATAGAAGTAAATGCATATATTATAGGATATATTTTAATTTTCTAGAGTTGCAGGGGTATGAAAGCCAAAAAAAATTGTTAGAATTTTGAGAAAAAACAACAACAAAATAATAATAATAATAAAACATAGTGTATTTTATGAATAAACCTTTACCGGTTTATATCCCAACAAAACCAATTAAAAAAACAACAATCGATAAATTTGGATAAGCTAATAGTATGACAGTCAGAAGTGTGGGAGGTCATGGGTTCAAATCTCTCCCCAACAGTATTGTTTCCCGTACTGTTCATACGCTGTTCTCTCGGGATTCCTATACTATTCTCATACTATACATATACCGTACATCCGGAGTACTGTTTATATTCATCAAAAAATGACGCTTGTTATCTATTATTCAAAAAAAACAAAAAATAAAAAAAACAAAATTATAATAATTCAACTTTGAATTATTCGCTAACAAAAACATCCTATGTGTGCGGCAATGGAGATCTTTTTCTTCAGATCGTAGTATATATGCGGCATGGAGATCGAACTCGTGAAAAGAAAAAGGAAAAGAAAAATATCTAGCCTTCAATTGATCCCCATCCCTTCTTGAAGCAAACTCAGTTGTGGTAGCAAGAACTAGCCTTCAAATTCAAATTCAGAACTAGCC